>NC_059360.1:48292500-48352500 GCF_019703515.2 Myxocyprinus asiaticus | reverse complement strand
ATTATATTATATTACAGTACATTACGTTACATTATATTATATTATATTATATTATATTATATTACAGCACATTACATTACAATACATTATATTATATTATATTATATTATATTATATTATATTATATTACATTACAGTACATTACGTTATATTATATTATATTATATTATATTATATTATATTATATTATATTACATTACAGTACATTACGTTACATTATATTATATTATATTATATTATATTATATTATATTATATTATATTACAGCACATTACATTACAATACATTATATTATATTATATTATATTATATTATATTATATTATATTACATTACAGTACATTACGTTATATTATATTATATTATATTATATTATATTATATTACAGTACATTACGTTACATTATATTATATTATATTACATTATATTATATTATATTATATTATATTATATTATATTATATTACATTACAGTACATTACGTTATATTATATTATATTATATTATATTACAGTACATTACAGCACATTACATTACAATACACTATATTATAGTATATTATGTTATATTATATTACAGTACAGCACATTTCAATACATTACATTATATTATATTATATATGGTAAGGATTAAGTAGCCTATATATGATAAAAAATAATGAACAATATTTATCTGTCATAAGATCCCGAGTCATCTCATTTAGAAACTGAAAGCTCTCTTATTAATGTGTCTGATTTGGAGGACGCTGATTGGTCGAGCTCGATGGGTGTTTCCGGGTTCCACTGTGAGCGCGCATACGGAAGGAGCGCAACGCTCGGACAGACGCGACGCATCTGAGACCCTCTGCGATATCACGCTGGACTGTTGCTGCTCTATTTGACGGTCAACGTGCAGACGCGACGCGAGGATGCCGTATATCCTGATCAGCACACAGATACGACTGGTGTGTATGAGACGCGCGTGAGACATAAATGAGCATTAATGAGCAGATGACTGCAGTGATTATATTATTATGATGCATTAGAGGATTATAGATGCACACACAACTGTACATGCATGTCTCAAAGCTTTACTGGAGTTGTTATATAAGTAACCTACTTGTCCTGAAGCAATCTTTTATTTTGCCATTAATGTTTGCCCTAAATGGTGTATTTTGTCTACATTTGTGTTTCTAAGTTGCATTATTTTAAAATTAGGAAATTAAATATTACATGAATGCATAGTTAATGTATGTGTTGACAGGCTTGGGATAATGTGTCATGTCAAGCCTTTGATCCTGAACAACATGACAGACATTTAGTGTTTGACAGATTCAGACACTGAAACTAAATTACTTGACCTGGAGATTTGTGCTTGTTTTAGTCATTTGTACAGTGTGTCTTTTAAATGGCACATTGCATGCTTGTGCAACACAGCTCTGTTTTAAAAGACACTTGCAATAACTGTATAGTAAACATGATGTTAATGGGTCAATGACCTGACACTCTTTTTTTCAGATGTATTAGTTTATTAAAAATATATAAACAAACAAATTCTTGAATACACATCACCTCTCCTATGGTAAACATGTTTTCAATTTCTGAGTTCAAAGTCATTTTTAACTTTTTTCTTGGGCTTAAAGTCTAAAATGTCATGTGGTGTAACCTTCCAGGTCTCATTAAAAGCTGAAATTCTTGAACAGAGTAATGTTGACATGAGTAGTGCTGAATAATCTTTTCTTATTATTTGTAAAAATAATAATAATAATAAATAATAATAAATAAAAGGGTAACCAAAATAAATAAATCAAATAATAATAAAAAAAATAAATAAAACATGAAACAGAGATTCTGGAAAAATAAAATACAATTGAATAAAATAAAGTCAGTTGGTGTAACAAAAAATAAATAAATAAATAAATAAATAATAATAATAAAAATACAATTGAATAAAGTCAGTTGGTGTAACAAAAAAAAAAAAATTAAAAAAATAAAATACAATTGAATAAAATAAAGTCAGTTGGTGTAACAAAAAAACAAAAAAAATACAGCTGGGAAAAAAAAATTGGTGTAACAAAAAATAAAGAAATAATAATAATAATAATAATAATAATAATAATAAAGAAAAAGAAAATTGAATAAAATAAACTCAGTTGTTGTAACCAAAAATAAAAATAAATAAATAAATACAATTGAATAAAATAAAGTCAGTTGGTGTAACAAAAAAAAATAAAATAATAAAAAATACATAATAAAATAAAAATAATAAATAATAATACAAAAATAAACCATGAAACAGAGACTGTGTATGAAGTAAAAAAAAATGCAATTTAATAAAATAAAATCAGATATTTTGACAGTTTTATGAAAAGACAAATTTTGATATTTCACACAAGTCATTAAGTGTTTTATTTTATTTATTTCGTAGAAAATGCCATAAATGTTTTTCAAAAATGTATAAAACCAACGAGGACACAAAGATACAATTTCTACGAACTTGAAACGTGTTTTAAACTAGATATTTAAATAATACATGCATTTTAACAGAAGAATTAATGTAAGTGCTTTTATAAAATTATAAGCTTCACATTTCTGCCTTTAAACCTCCTATTACCCGAGCGTGACTGCTGCGTGCATTTACCATTCCTCTTTTTAATTTGTAACTATTAGCCCCTAAGAAACAAACTATAGAAAGTCAGATTTGTTAATCAGATAGTTTCTTATGTTTGCAGGAGTGTTGATTATTCATGTTTGATTAGACATCAGAGATTATCATAATTAATTCAGATTCAAAGTAATGTCCAGCATCATCCAATCACTGTCAACCATGTTAAAATAAAATGATACATTATAAATTCTGAATCTATGTACTGATTATCATTGTCACATGTCTGTCAAACATGTTGAGTGATCCAAACATCATCTGCAGCCTGAAACTGAACTTTTGATCAGATTTTAGGAGTGAATGCACTTAACTGCATAGAGAGCTATAGGATGCTCCCTTGCTCCCTATTTAGTGAATGACTTAACCTCCAGTGTGCTGTCTGTCTGCACTGGTCTCAGAACAGTTTGAAATGCACCTTATTTTCATCCTAACTCCATATAAAGCCTCTGAAAGCAACATTTTTCAGTTTTTGGATGCATGCATTAATTCTCAATGTGATAATGTACAGTAAATAACTGAGCATAAACCCTCCACAAATTGGCCCCATTCACTTCCATTGTAAGTGCTACACCGTAACCTTGTCTGTTACTTTTTTTTAAAGAAAAGGAGGGATGAGTCGAAATACATTTTGTGGTAATCATCATTATGACAAAAATGCTGTTGATTGAGTTACTTGCATTCAGACAGTTTTAAGTGGGACTGAAGTGAACAAATACTTTTTGGGGAGACTGTATATCACACCTCACAATTACTAGTTGACCTTATTTATTTTCAGGAGACGGGACCCACCATGGTCGGAGACGTGTATTCCGATCCATCGTTGATGAACTACCTCGGAGCCCGGGAAACCACCATGCTGGGAAACAACTTGTAAGTGTTTGATAATCTGACGTGTCATCATTTTGGTGTATGATTGAAAGCTTACTGATTCTCGTTGAAGTCTCCTTCGTCTCAGATGTTTCTCCTGAGAATCTCACATACATCTCCTCTGGAGTTTCAAAAGTGATCTCAATGTCTCAAACTGTGCTCAGATGCTCAGACACACGTCCAAATGTTGGATAAACAACATACTGATTATTGAAATTAACTTAAGATAGCTTGGTCTCTTTAGTTTGCTTACTGCTTGTTAAATGTGGTATTTTTATTTGCCTTCCAGTTCAGAGTACCATGTGGATGAACCTCCGAGACTGGTCTTGGATAAACTCGAGAAGATCGGCTATAGAGTTGTCACTATGACGGGTGTCGGACAGACGCTGGTTTGGTGCCTTCATAAAGACACCAGTAACACTTTGTGACTCTAATGTCTCTGTATATTCCAGGTAAACATGGTGAATGAGTTAAAAGGTGCAGTAATTGCACACCTTGAGCACTTTGTAGACAATATATCGGTTTAACCGATTAATCGGTGCCGATAGTTGCTTTTTGGAACAATCGGTTATCGGCAAAAATCTATGCTGATAGTTGCATAGATGCTGATTATTTTCTTTTTTTCATAATTCTCTGTGGCCGGCTTGATTGTACAGTATAACGGCGGCCTCTATAGGTAAAATAAAAACAATCATATAGAGATTTGCATAATAATAATCATTTTTTGAATAGTAATACACCTTAATACTCATCAAACCTAAATCTGGTGAAATATGTATATACAAAAAAAACCTTCATCTGGTGAATATACTGTAGACTATAAAAGACTTAATTTGGTAAATACTTAAATATAGAGCATTGTAACAGAGCTTAGACTGCGTCATTTCAAAATAAGAGTCCCTGGTGGGTTTCGGGCTTGTTTATAGTTAAAAGTCCCACATTATGCACAAAACATTCTTTTTTTTTCTTTTTCTGATTATTATTGGGATTTTTGGTTGACTAATATTTATTTTGGATTCTTTGAGCCTCTATATATTTTTTACTATCGGCCGATTAATCGGTTATCGGCCTTTTCCACCACCTTAGTCATCGGTATCTGCAACATCCACTATCGGTCGACCTCTTCTCATAATAGTGAATATGTTTGATGAAATTACAGCAGCCTATAAACGTCTCACAAAATATATTTGAAATGTGTTTCTCGAAAATATGAAATTATTATCAGTTATATACAATCACTTGCTTAAAAAAGGGACCAGAAATGTAAGCAACAATTTGTGGGGTTAATTATTCTTTTATATGATGAATTTATTTAATTTTTTTAGATACTCTGCATACATGCTTATATGTCAAGAAAGTCAGATTTATTTTGTGATTTTAGACACAATGTAAAATGAGTTCATTCAGTCTAATTATATAGATTGGGGGTACATCATTAATATTCTAATATGTTCAAAAAGTGCAAAGTACATTATTAAATCTATAGAATCTCTCTATATATCTCTATAGACAAAGACAACTCTTTGCAATTAAATATTCACCTATTTTAGGTTGAGTTTAAATTAGTTTGATCATACAATTTAAAGCTTTGATTCGTTATGCATTTTTGTTGCAGCATATGTACATAATTTCATCTGTATTGTACGGATGAGAATCTTGTCATTTTAATATTGTGTCTGTATGCTTGTTTGGCGATCTGCAATAAAAAAATACAAATAGCTGGATTAAAACTGCTGCATGTTTTCTGAGCAATGTGTCTCCGACAAAGTCACATATCCGCTCATTACTTCAGTGTTTTCTGGCATATTTTGAAAGTGTTTATCTGCACCTGTCTAAAACTGGCATTAAATGGCATGTAAAAACATAACGAACTCTGGTTTGTCGCTTTACACGTCAGACAGACAGTCTCTTCTAGGTGGGCGTTTCCTGTCCAGTATAAACTGTAAAGTGGACCAGGTCAGGCTACCGGAGACTATCAGCTCTCTAACAAGAACTTTGGTCCTGTTGTTGCCTTATTGTAACAATAATATTGTAAAAACATGATAGGTGACGACTTGTAAGATATCTGGCATTGAAGTATGGATACTTCCGATACTGATGTTGAATAGAGAATATCGATCCTCACATAATAATTTTTTATTAGTTTTTAACTAGTGATATTTTTATATATTTAGCATGAAAATGAAAGCATATCATAAACTTCAAAGTGGAAAAAGAATATATTAGCAAATGACACTCTTATGAAAATTAATCATGATTTTACTACAGTTATATTGTAGTAACCATAACTGTATTCATGTTTTTGATATAATTAACAATGGTTTTACCTGGAGTCGTGAGTTTGAATCCAGGGCGTGCTGAGTGACTCCAGCCAGGTCTCCTAAGCAACCAAATTGGCCCGGTTGCTAGGGAGGGTAGAGTCACATGGGGTAACCTCCTCATGGTCGCTATAATGTGGTTCGCTCTCGGTGGGGCGCGTGGTGAGTTGTGCGTGGATGTCGCGGAGAATAGCGTGAAGCCTCCACACGCACTACGTCTCCACGGTAACGTGCTCAATGAGCCACGTGATAAGATGCACGGACTCAGATTGGCAACTGAGAACGTGAGTCACTACGCCACCACGTAAACCATTGTTAAGGTTAAAAAATATGATCAAATAACAATAATACAAATTATAATGATTAAATAATTATAAATAGTTATATTTAAATTATATATAAAATAAAAAAATAATAATCCAGATAAATAAAATGCATTACATTGTTTTGGCACACGAGTAAAGCATTAAAAAAGACAATACCAAAAGTGTCTTTAGAATGCAATATATTGTTTATTTGCATATTATTGAATAATAAGCCAATCATTGGCCTACAGTTCACAGCAAACCATTTTGCAATTGAATTTGTCAGTCGGTCAGACATTTATTATGAGGGCTTGTTTAAGGACACGTCAGTGTACACCTGCATCATACGCTTTTGGAGCAGCTCGGTTGTGTCGTGTCATAAACATGCATTTTTATTGTGTCAAGTTAAACTTAGAAAAACACGTCTTGAGATTCCTGCATTCGGCTTTGTGGTCCATCAAGCTGTGTTTAAACACAAGAATACGTCCTTATCTTCTGCTGTCGGTGAGTGTGGTTTGTTCTCTGTATAAGCTGCACATTGCCTGTACAGTGAGTTTCGCTTACTGCCCCCTGGAGAAAACAGGTGGCACTTCAATAATAATAATTAATTAATTTTTTTTAACGCAGTATTTTTTGTATAATTAATTGCACCGAATTAACACATTGAAACAACAGCCCTAATAAGAAAAATTATTAAAAAAATTAAATAGAGGTATCGGTACTGGTATCGGCAATAATTGGCCTTCATATTTCTTGGTATCGGATCGAAAAGAAAATAAGTGGTATCAGCCATCGCTACATTTAGCTGAATCAGTTCATTTAAATGGTTCATGTAAACGAACCAGTTACAAACGATTCAGCAATTCAATTTTCAGCATTTTCGACTTATTAGTTGTATTTAGTATAAATTCATTATGTTGCGTAATAGCAAACATTGGTATAGGCCTACTGTACATACATAATTGCATTTATTGTGGGGGGAGTGTGTGTCTTTCTAATATTCCTCTAAAATGTAATAACTTCCTTTTTTGCTGACATCATCAAGCCCTTTTATGTCATATAAAGACACTTTACACCATCCAATCAGCTATCTGATGGATAAAATCAAGTATTGCCTTTTTCTTTCTCGTTGAATATCCTGTTTCACTCAGAAAAACATCGAGACATTAAAAGTCAAATGGGTTGTGAATGCCATTTCATGATGACTTTAACTGCTCAACTAAACAAACATCATAAATAAGGTAAATGTTCAGCATATCCAATTTAATATCTGTTTATTGTGTGTTTGGTGTAGATAAGAAAACTGATATTATCTGTAATCATTTCACTACGAATCACACTATTTATAAAGTGCTCTGAGAAACCAAACTGCCCTTTTATTCAACATCACAGATGATTTCCACAAACATCAACCACTAGAAATGTTAAGTTCACGTGGAGCATTAAACACATTTTTGATATAATAAGGGAAAAGATGTTTTCCATAGTGAGTTTGTCAACTATGTTACAGACAATCTGTATGTCATTACAGACACTGATTAAATGCAACACTTTAAGTAACACACATAATTAAGAGCTCTTTAGTCTATTCTGCTATATGCGCAGTAATGCTTTTAAAATAATTATAAGAATTGTATGTTTTTGCAGATATTCGTGTAATATTTTCAGCACGGTCACTAGTGACCGTTAGTTTTCTTTTTAATCATATATCTGTCTTAAATATAATTTTGGTAGTTTTAAGAGATGTTATGGAAAACACTCACCTTTGTGGATGTAAAATATGCCTTGAAGGATATCAGGAGCAGCATTCTTGTTATTTGAAAGGTAAACAAATAAGCTGTAACATAGTTGACAGTGAAAGTAACATAGTTGAAAAGCAATATCCTGCTTTTCCCCCCACAAAATACAATGACACCATTTACATAAGATGATCTCTTTTTTGACTTGCAAAAGAAAAATATCTATTAATTTTGTAAAATCAATGAAATGTCCCTAATCATGAAATTCCCCTAATCATCATGATTCACACGCATGCACGCACACACACACACACATGCATGAGGGCGCACACACCCTCAGTGTCCTCTGACACATACAGGCTTAAATTATGACAAAAAACTGATCTAAGGAAAATAATTCATTATCATCAGTGGACACAGTAGAATCAAGTCAACTATGTTGCCCAAGAGCTGGGCTTAGATGGTAACTTAGTTGACATTTCCCCCATTTTGACTCATAATTTCAATGGTAGGCCTCACCTGGCCAACCACTCTTGACCAGGTTAACCTCAAAATTTGATTTGAAAATATATTTGTTAAAAATATTGCAAACCATAACAATGTACCCAACATAGTTGACGGTCAATTAAAATATGCGATTGTAGTTAAAATATATTTTTTTTAAAATACAAATGAAAGGACACTCGCCATTATGTGTTCAGAATGTCCCACACAGAGAAAAATGACATCACATGATGCTAATTCGCGTGGTTTTGGGATACACCATTTTTTATGTTGCAGGGGGGTGTTTGTTTAGTAACATAGTTGACATAAGTTTTGTGGACATAAATATTTTCTTAATTAAAATGTCAAACTCATTCTAAAGTGTTTAGGATTTAGAAATAAATAACATATAATGTTGACTTTAACACATTTTTATTCATTATTTTTTAACTTAAGACCCACTCACTTCCAAAAACGGACAATGCAAAAACTGGCAATTAAGAAACAACATGGCAATTTCAAGCAAAATGAAACGTGGGGTGCACAAAACATTTGTGTGATATTATAACATGCTTTCCCTTAATGGATAACATGGGATATTTCTGAAGAAAATGGTTAGAAAGTATATAATGATCATCAATGGACATTGAATGTACCCTAAATTATAGAATGAGCCACATAATCAAAACCACCAACCCACGTGGACTTTTATCACATTTATAAATCTCCACTCATTGCATGATAAGTGCTAATTGCAAATGAAAGTTGGTATTATGAATCATTTAGATGTGTACAAATGTTTCTCCCAAAAATTCTTTATTGATCTGTGAGTGTTTATTACAGTAAAATCAAAGGTAAGAAGCAAAATTATGGTAAAGACTGGCTTTATGAAACTAAAGTCAGTGTGTGTGTCGTGTGATGTCACGCTGTCTCCTCTTCTTCCTCTCTCTTCATCTGCTCTATCAGTTTCTTCCTCTCTTCGGCCTGTCTCAGTCGCATCAGCACTACACTCTCGTAATCTCGCTCACTGCGTAGGGAACTCTGTAGAAGACACACAAATACACACATCACATCAAACAAACCGGATATCTAGAAATACAAACAGAAAACGGTTACACTTAGTGTTTACTTGATGAAGGCATGAATGGCCTGTTTTACATCAAGCTACGGCATTTCAGGTCACGAATCTGACTCGGCCTTTCTAGGAGGAGGAATTTCTTCTGTTGTAGATTTACTAGAGTGTTTGTAGCATTTTGGGTCATTGTTGCATAAATCAGACTGTTTGGAGTATGACATCACAGACACATAATTGTAGCAGTTCTGTTATTGATCCATCAATATTTAAAGGAACAGTTCACCCAAAATGATAGCCGTTTCCTCAGCCTGATGTCGTTCTAAACCCGTATGACTTTCTTTCCACTGTGGAACAGAATGGGAGATGTCAGGCCGAGTGTTAAAGCCAGATGGGGCCAATCCGTAAACATTAAAATACTCACGGTTTCAAAAGTATAGCCACAAGACGTAAACGATACATGTTAACATGATTTTAGTGTGATATCCCGCAAAAACAACTATTTTGAGTTTTGAGAACATAATGGTCTAGTTAATATACACTAATAAACCACAAAACACCCTATGTTATACAACTGAATTAAAAAATTATGATAATCAGCAGTAATGAACTAAATATTTCAATTAAAAAATGAAGGCTATGTCCCTTTAAGGCGGCTCAGGGCTCAAGTGAATCAGTAAATCATCTACATGAACCATCCAAAAGAACCGACTTGCACATGTAATTATTTTGATTCATTTTGCCAGATAAAGTATAGTCCTCTGTGATAATATAAGTTAATATAATATGACAATTTATAATACTCTTGCTTCACAGCAAATGCTGGAGTGAATGATCATATATTTCTTAACATAGTGACTCTTTAACCATACAATCTGTCTAAAAGTGGTCAATATTAGTTTATTATATTGTATTTATGCAGTATAATATAATTTTCACTTTCAGTATAATTAACGTTAATAAAAATCGCATCCCGTTTCTGAGAGATCTGTCGTGTGGGTGCGGGGATCTGCCGAACTGAAGAGAGCACTAATGATGGACGAATGCTTATAAATTAACTTTTTACTCTCCTTTTTTTCTTTTATATGCAAAAAAAAGGACCGTTAACAATGATGCAGTATAGAATAAATTGTGTTAACACTTAACAATAAGTTTCCATTCGTTAATATGCATTAATGTATTAGGTATCATGATCAAACAATTCACAATATTTTTTTACAGTATATATTAATATCGGGGCCTGGGTAGCTCAGTGGTAAAATACACTGGCTACCACCCCTGGAGTTCGCTAGTTCGCTAGTTCGAATCCCAGGGCGTGCTGAGTGACTCCAGCCAGGTCTCCTAAGCAACCAAATTGGCCCGGTTGCTAGGGAGGGTAGAGTCACATGGGGTAACCTCCTCGTGGTCGCTATAATGTGGTTTGTTCTCGGTGGGGCGCATGGTGAATTGAGAGCGGATGCCGCGGTGAATGGCGTGAAGCCTCCACACGCGCTATGTCTCCGTGGCGACGCGCTCAACAAGCCACGTGATAAGATGCACAGGTTGACTGTCTCAGACGTGGAGGCAACTGGGATTTGTCCTCCGCCACCCGGACTGAGGCGAATCACTATGCGACCACCAGCACTTAGAGCGCATTGGGAATTGGGCATTCCAAATTGGGAGAAAAAGGGGAAAAATCCCCCCCCCCAAAAAAAAAAAAAAAAAATCTTTGTCAATATTAGTTAATAAAAATAGAATTCTTCATTGTTAGTTCATAGTGCATTAACTAATGTTAACATATACAACGTTTGATTTTTTAAATCTGTTAGTATGTTAAATGCTGTAAAAGTATTGTTCATTGTTAATTCATGTTACCTAATGTTGTTAACTAATGTTAACAAATAACCTTATTGTAAAGTGTTATCAAATGTGTTATTGTATCATTACTTTTATTTATGAATATTGTGGTGTGATGTTATAGATTATGTGAATACAAATCCTCAACTGTGAGTTTTTTCTTTCTTAGTAATGCTTTACTCACGTGTAGTCTCATTGTTTGGGGGAAAATATAATAACTTATTGCGAGGGAACGCAAAACGTATTGCGAGGTAACAAACTATTGCGAGGCAATGTAAACTATTGCGAAGGCACGCAAAACATTGCAAGGGCATGCAAATTTATTGCGAAGAAAAGCAAACTATTGCGAGGGAACTCAAAACTTATTCAGAGGTAACAAAATATTGTGAGGGAACACAAAACTTATTGCATGGGAATGCCAAGCATATTGCGAGGTAACAAACTATTGCGAGGCAATGTAAACTATTGCGAAGGCATGCAAAACATTGCAAGGGCATGCAAATTTATTGCGAAGAAACACAAACTACTGTGAGGAGACTCAAAACGTATTCAGAGGAAACAAAATATTGCGAGGGAACGAAAACTATTGCGAGGGAACGCAAAACTATTGCGAGGGAACGCAAACTATTGCGAGGGAACGAAAACTATTGCGAGGGAACGCAAAACTATTGCGAGGGAACGCAAACTATTGCGAGGGAATGCAAAAGCAAATCTATTGCAAGGGAATGCAAACGCAAAACTATTGCGAGGGAACGCAAAACGATTGCGAGGGAACGCAAAACGATTGCGAGGGAATGCAAAACTTATTCAGAGGTAACAAAATATTGTGAGGGAAAGCAAAACTTATTGCATGGGAATGCCAAGCATATTGCGAGGTAACAAACTATTGCGAGGCAATGTAAACTATTGCAAAGGCATGCAAAACATTGCAAGGGCATGCAAATTTATTGCGAAGAAACACAAACTACTGTGAGGGGACTCAAAACGTATTCAGAGGAAACAAAATATTGCGAGGGAACGCAAAACTATTGTGAGGGAACGAAAACTATTGCGAGGGAACGAAAACTATTGCGAGGGAACGAAAACTATTGCGAGGGAACGAAAACTATTGGGAGGGAACGCAAAACTATTGCGAGGGAACGCAAACTATTGCGAGGGAATGCAAAAGCAAATCTATTGAGAGGGAATGCAAAAGCAAAACTATTGCGAGGGAACGAAAACTATTGGGAGGGAACGCAAAACTATTGCGAGGGAACGCAAACTATTGCGAGGGAATGCAAAAGCAAATCTATTGAGAGGGAATGCAAACGCAAAACTATTGCGAGGGAATGCAAAACTATTGCGAGGGAACGAAAACTATTGCGAGGGAACGCAAACTATTGCGAGGGAACGAAAACTATTGCGAGGGAACGCAAAACTATTGCGAGGGAACGAAAACTATTGCGAGGGAACGCAAACTATTGCGAGGGAATGCAAAAGCAAATCTATTGCGAGGGAATGCAAAAGCAAATCTATTGCAAGGGAATGCAAACGCAAAACTATTGCGAGGGAACGCAAAACGATTGCGAGGGAATGCAAAACGATTGCGAATTAATTTGAAATGTCAAATTGTGAGCCCAATTACGTGCCGTATAACAAGTGAAGAGAAGCACAAAAATTTGGGCCCCTGCTCAACTATAAATAAATAAAAACAAAGCGTGTCCGTTCCACAAAACAAATGTGTTGTTAAGGGTTTAAGATGAATCCTTGCAGACGGCCTATGCGCGTCTATAAAAAAACTCATAATAGCAGGAGAGAAACTGCAGGATGAAGCATCTGAAGATGAATAGAGTCTCTTGCATCAACCATTGTAGAGACAGAGAGAGAGAGAGAGGGAAGTATAGTATTCCGGAAGGATCACTGCCATTAGCATTCAGATTCCATGAGCTCAGGCCTGTGTATACCCGCACCTAACCACCAAATATCACGCAAGCTCAATTAGGTAAATAAACAACCGCTGCATCTTCAGTAAACTAAACAACAGCAGAAAAAAAAAAAAAAAGAGGCATCTGTCTTCACTCATCTATTTTACAAGTTCTCTCGACAGACACTTTGTTGAATCCAAACCCAGAATGACACAAAGTGTCCCAGTTTTCCTTTAATGTCATGACGGATCAGTCAGGGGCCAACAGAAGTCAGGTGGTTTGTGCAGTGGATCAGCATGCTAAACTCAAATAATAAAATGCAACTAATACTATAATTATGCATAGTTAGCGCAGTGAAATTAATAGGCTTTTCATATCTTTTATATAATAAAAATATGACACAGACAACAGCAGGATTGTCTTTGAACCCCGACGTTCCAAGTTGGGGGCCTGTCAATTAATGAAGCTCATTTGTATTGGTCACAATTAGGTTTTAATTGTGAATGTTGAATGTGTAATTCAATTTATATTCATTTTATGTAGCGTTTATGAAGAACTGCAAAAAAGCTTGCCAAAAAATACAGCTCATATATTACATGGCTCTCTGGAATACTTGATTCTGATTGGTCAACAGAGCGCAACAGTGCCCGCCCACTTTTTCAGCCGTCTTGGTTTCAGAAGTATTTCCCCCATTCATTTCTTCCATAGACTTTTAATAAAGTCCTTCATAAAAGAGTTGTGAGTCATGAATCAAACCAACCAGCTCTGAGGTGAATCACGACATCACAAACTTTGTTTTGAGGCAAAAAAGTGTTTAAAAATTGGGCATAAAGAGAAAGATACAAGACTGTGTACTTACTGCCTTTCATGAGGGCACAAACTACAATCCCATGAAGCATTGCAATAATGTCATTGAATGAAAAAGGATGGGAATATAGAAGTATAGAAACAATATATTTTACGTTTATTGCAAATGATCCCGATATGTACAAATATATAAGTAGGTTAAGGGTGAAAGGAGACAGACTCGATTACTTCATTCACAGTGCGTCATGGGATTGGCTGGTTGCTCCGAGGCACGTTTTGGTTTCGTTGGTGGTCGTTCTCTGATTGGTGGACTTTTATCTGCTGTACCATGTGTAATGTAGTTGTTTACAATCAATTCCGCTATCAAACATGATTTTTAAACAATGAAGTTGAAATAACGCAGACGGATGGCTTCAACGGATGCATATCCCATTGATGAACAACCTCGGAGCTCACGGTAGGTCTGTCTTTACATTTTTAAAAGTTATCACCAAACGTCACAGACGACTTGAACAGGTGACATCAGTAGTCGAGTTATGCAACAGCAGCGATGTCACTCTCACCTCAGGGTGTTTGCTGAAACAAACAGCAGGCTGAGTGATGACATCACAGCCGGCACTCTTCTGCTCTGAATCACTCTGTTAAACTCTGTCGGGGTGTCTCTACACGTCTGATTGCAGCTCTCAGACATTTCTGTGTGTACAGTCACAACTACTGAATGAGTTCCTCAGGACATGAAACAACAGGGAGCCATTTAATTCTGATTGGTCAAATACTTGTGGATAATGAGCACTAAAACTGTTTGCCTCTTGTATCACCCTGCACTCGTTTTTTTCTCACATAATAAAAACTTCAATCAATATTTCATGTGCATTTATTTATCTGCTAAGTAGACGTCTTTCTTCCGTGGAACCTTTCATGCATCTTACTTCCATACAATGAAACTGAATGGTGTCATTCTGACTAACATCTCCCTTTGTATTCCACGGAAGAGAGTCATACATGTTTGACAATATGAGGGTGTGAAAATAATGACAGAATTAAACATTTTGGGGCGAACTATTCCTTTTATGAGGTGGTTCTTTTGAATCTACTGTGCAAAACACACAGCGTGTCCAGTGTAGTCTGATTCCCGAACAAATGACTCTAATGAGCCAGTTCTTTTGAATCTACAATGCTAAACATACAGCGTGAACAATGTAGTCCCATTCCCGAACAAATGACTCTCATGAGCTGGTTCTTTTGAATCTACAGCGTTAAACATACAGCGTGAACAGTGTAGTCCGATTCCCGAACAAATGAATCTTATGAGCCAGTTCTTTTGAACCTATTGCGCAAAACACACAGAGTGACCAGTGTAGTCCGATTCCCGAACAAATGACTCTTATGAGCTGGTTCTTTTGAATCTACAATGCTAAACATACAGCGTGAACAGTGTAGTCCAATTCCCAAACAAATGACTCTTATGAGCTGGTTCTTTTGAACCTACTGTGCAAAACATACAGCGTGAACAGTGTAGTCTGATTCCCGAACAAATGACTCTTATGAGCTGGTTCTTTTGAATCTACTGTGTGAAACACACAGCGTGTCCAGTGTAGTCTGATTCCCGAACAAATGACTCTTATGAGCTAGTTCTTTTGAATCTACAGCGTTAAACATACAGCGTGAACAGTGTAGTCCGATTCCTGAACAAATGACTCTAATGAGCTGGTTCTTTTGAATCTACAGCGTTAAACATACAGTGTGACCAGTGTAGTCCGATTCCCGAACAAATGATTCTAATGAGTCGGTTCTTTTGAATCTACTGTGCGAAACACACAGCGTGTCCAGTGTAGTCCGATTCCCGAACAAATGACTCTTATGAGCTGGTTCTTTTGAATCTACAGCATTAAACATACAGCGTGAACAGTGTAGTCTAATTCCCAAACAAATGACTCTTATGAGCTGGTTCTTTTGAACCTACTGTGCTAAACATACAGCGTGACCAGTGTAGTCCGATTCCCGAACAAATGATTCTAATGAGTCGGTTCTTTTGAATCTACTGTGCGAAACACACAGCGTGTCCAGTGTAGTCCGATTCCCGAACAAATGACTCTAATGAGCTGGTTCTTTTGAATCTACAGCGTTAAACATACAGCGTGACCAGTGTAGTCCGATTCCCGAACAAATGATTCTAATGAGTCGGTTCTTTTGAATCTACTGTGCGAAACACACAGCGTGTCCAGTGTAGTCCGATTCCCGAACAAATGACTCTTATGAGCTGGTTCTTTTGAATCTACAGCATTAAACATACAGCGTGAACAGTGTAGTCCAATTCCCAAACAAATGACTCTTATGAGCTGGTTCTTTTGAACCTACTGTGCAAAACATACAGCGTGAACAGTGTAGTCTGATTCCCGAACAAATGACTCTTATGAGCTGGTTCTTTTGAACCTACTGTGCTAAACATACAGCGTGAACAGTGTAGTCCGATTCCTGAACAAATGACTCTAATGAGCTGGTTCTTTTGAATCTACTGTGTGAAACACACAGCGTGTCCAGTGTAGTCTGATTCCCGAACAAATGACTCTAATGAGCCAGTTCTTTTGAATCTACAGCGTTAAACATACAGCGTGAACAGTGTAGTCCGATTCCTGAACAAATAACTCTAATGAGCTGGTTCTTTTGAATCTACTGTGTGAAACACACAGCGTGTCCAGTGTAGTCTGATTCCCGAACAAATGACTCTTATGAGCTAGTTCTTTTGAATCTACAGCGTTAAACACACAGCATGTCCAGTGTAGTCCGATTCTCGAACAAATGATTCTAATGAGTCGGTTCTTTTGAATCTACTGTGCGAAACACACAGCGTGTCCAGTGTAGTCCGATTCCCGAACAAATGACTCTTATGAGCTGGTTCTTTTGAATCTACAGCGTTAAACACACAGCATGTCCAGTGTAGTCCGATTCCTGAACAAATGACTCTTATGAGCTGGTTCTTTTGAACCTACTGTGCTAAACATACAGCGTGAACAGTGTAGTCCGATTCCTGAACAAATGACTCTTATGAGCTGGTTCTTTTGAATCTACTGTGTGAAACACACAGCGTGTCCAGTGTAGTCTGATTCCCGAACAAATGACTCTAATGAGCCAGTTCTTTTGAATCTACAGCGTTAAACATACAGCGTGAACAGTGTAGTCCGATTCCTGAACAAATAACTCTAATGAGCTGGTTCTTTTGAATCTACTGTGTGAAACACACAGCGTGTCCAGTGTAGTCTGATTCCCGAACAAATGACTCTTATGAGCTAGTTCTTTTGAATCTACAGCGTTAAACACACAGCATGTCCAGTGTAGTCCGATTCTCGAACAAATGATTCTAATGAGTCGGTTCTTTTGAATCTACTGTGCGAAACACACAGCGTGTCCAGTGTAGTCCGATTCCCGAACAAATGACTCTTATGAGCTGGTTCTTTTGAATCTACAGCGTTAAACACACAGCATGTCCAGTGTAGTCCGATTCCTGAACAAATGACTCTTATGAGCTGGTTCTTTTGAACCTACTGTGCTAAACATACAGCGTGAACAGTGTAGTCCGATTCCTGAACAAATGACTCTTATGAGCTGGTTCTTTTGAATCTACTGTGTGAAACACACAGCGTGTCCAGTGTAGTCTGATTCCCGAACAAATGACTCTTATGAGCTAGTTCTTTTGAATCTACAGCGTTAAACATACAGCGTGAACAGTGTAGTCCGATTCCCGAACAAATTATTCTAATGAGTCGTTTCTTTTGAATCTACTGTGCGAAACATACAGCGTGTCCAGTGTAGTCCGATTCCCGAACAAATGACTCTAATGAGCTGGTTCTTTTGAATCTACAGCGTTAAACATACAGCGTGACCAGTGTAGTCCGATTCCCGAACAAATGATTCTAATGAGTCGGTTCTTTTGAATCTACTGTGCGAAACACACAGCATGTCCAGTGTAGTCCGATTCCCGAACAAATGACTCTAATGAGCCAGTTCTTTTGAATCTACAGCGTTAAACATACAGCGTGAACAGTGTAGTCCGATTCCTGAACAAATAACTCTAATGAGCTGGTTCTTTTGAATCTACTGTGTGAAACACTCAGCGTGACCAGTGTAGTCCGATTCCCAAACAAATGACTCTTATGAGCTGGTTCTTTTGAATCTACAGCGTTAAACACACAGCGTGTCCAGTGTAGTCCGATTCCCGAACAAATGATTCTAATGAATCGGTTCTTTTGAATCAACTGTGCGAAACACACAGCGTGTCCAGTGTAGTCCGATTCCTGAACAAATGACTCTCATGAGCTGGTTCTTTTGAACCTACTGTGCTAAACATACAGCGTGAACAGTGTAGTCCGATTCCCGAACAAATGACTCTTATGAGCTGGTTCTTTTGAATCTACAGCGTTAAACATACAGCGTGAACAGTGTAGTCCGATTCCTGAACAAATGACTCTTATGAGTCAGTTCTTTTGAATCTACAATGTAGACTGAAAATCAATGTAGAAATTGCATTTCTTATTTCCAAATATTTCTTCCTTATTAAAAGTACTAAAAGAATGGTTAATGGAACCGTTAAGGAACCCAAATCGTTAAGAGGAACTGGAACTAGAATGGTTACATTGTTACCTTTCTTTTGATTCCCATCCCTACACACTGTCTGAAGTCTACGCACTCATCAACAGAACCATCGTTCGTATTCGGGCTGCATCTGGCAGGCATCATGTTTCAATCTTCCCCACAGAGATGCAAGAATGACGACTGAAGATAAGAGGGGAGGACATGAGGACATCATAAAGACTGGAGGACATCCAGAACATCTCCCCTCTTAACACTCATCGTCCACTGAGAATGAGAAGATGCACAGCTCTCAGAGAGTGTGGCAGCACTGAGCACATGGATACAGTCAAATGTTGTCAGGTGCAGTTGCTGAAAGCCCGAGAGCTTTAGAGAAATAAGTTTCTGTCAACAGGCTCCATGAGAGGAGGTCTGCTCACAGTCTGCAGGGGGAAAGTCATTTGTTCAAGGATTTTTTTTATCTGCCTCTTGTCCTTTTCTGTCAACAGAATGTGGTCAGGTTGATAAATGTGCGTCAAAGTCTTATTTAGAGATCGTTAAGAGAGAGCAAGAGAGTGTCCTGCTCAAACTCAAACATCATGCCAGCTATGGCAATTACCACTGAATCACGGCCCACAGGAAGAGAAAAATGAAAGGGTTATGAATGATCAACTGACTGCAGAGAGAGATAATGGCTCAGTTTGAATGGAGAAATGACACAAAAGAACTTTCAAGTATTGTGTAATTGTACAGCAGCTTCCTCTCGCATGTTAGAGAATACAAACTTCACTCAGAACACCTGGTCACATAAACATCTGAAAAAAGTCCAAAGCAAATAAAGTACAAATTAACAGCATTTTTGACATATTGTTGATTTCCACAAAATATCATTTCGACTCGTCCACAAACTGCAAGTGAAGATGCGACAGAGTTTCCTTTAAATGTCTGTGGCATTAAACTGGATGTGTTATTATTCAGGTATGTTGTTTTAAATAGCTGTTACTTTAATTTTAGGCACTTTTAGCATTGTGTGTTCATGCATCACAGGAGATTTCCAGCACATCTCAAATTCTGTATTGTGTTTAATATAATTCTGTGCTGGAAATGATGCTGATGGAAATTACATTTCAGTAACACTTTCTATGAAGCCCATATTTATAATGCATTGTAAAGGCATTATACCGCATTCATAATGTCTCATAATACACCTTATAATATGTTATAACTTCTCATAAATAATTATTACTACAGTTATAATACATCTTTAGATGTAGACTTCCCCTATTCATAGTTATACTTTAGAATATAATCCATTATAACACAAGCAACATCCAATTTTAAGGGTTATTATGAGACACTACTAATGTGCGTATTTGACTGTTTTGTCTTGCAAAGGCTCATTTCATAGCTAACATTTTATGTATCTTAAATACACACAATGCACCTTATTCATAAAACACACACACTCACAGACACACACACACACACAGACACACACACACAGACACACACACGACACACACACAGACACACACACACACAGACACACACACTCACTCACACACACACACACAGACACTCACACAGACACACACACTCACACAGACACACAGACACTCACTCACACACTCACTCACTCACACACTCACACAGACACACACACAGACACACACACACTCACACACTCACTCACTCACACACACACTCACACAGACACACACACTCACTCACACAGACACACACACACTCGCGCAGACACACACACACTCGCGCAGACACACACACACTCGCGCAGACACACACACACTCGCGCAGACACACTCACGCACAGACACAGACTCACTTACAGACACACACAGACTCACTTACAGACACACACACACTCACTTACAGACACACACACACTCACTTACAGACACACACACACTCACTCACACACAGACACACACACACACACACACACACTCACACACACACTCACACACACACTCACACACACACACTCACACACACACACACACACACACAGACACACACACACAGACACACACACACAGACACAGACACACACTCACACACTCTCTCTCACACACACTCAGACAGACACACTCACACACACACACTCACACACACACACACACACACACACTCACACACAGACACACACTCACACACAGACACACACTCACACACAGACACACACAGACACACACACTCTCTCACACTCACACACACACACACACACACATACATGCACACACACACACACACACACACACACAGACAGACAGACACACACACACTAGATAAGGAAAGTGCCGAACTGATATTTGAACATTTAACTTTGCACTGTGGTATCTGCCTTCATTAATAAAGTGCTTATGTGCTTTTCTTGTTTTGAAATATGCATTATATAATAGAATCACAATCTGACTTTCAAATGAGTAAAACTCATTTACTGGAACAGCAGTGCAAAGTGAATGTTAAAGCTAAATAATGCAAAAATACACAATATACCCCCACTATTCTCCATTAAAATACTGATACGAGTGTTTGGCATTTAAAGCTGGGACTAACATGTGTGCAAAACCTGCCATTAATGTGCACTGAACAACTTGTGTGGAATGAAGAGCCCAAATATCTGCTTCACGGCTCTCCAAGAAATCCAAACAGCACATCCTTGATTTAATAATCGTATAATTCAGTGCCAGGAGACGTGGGGAGGTAAACATTTTCTCAAAAGCCCAAATCCTCTCTAGTGTATACTTGCACGCACACAACAATAAAACAAGGTAAAAGATTTCCAATGTAAATAAAAATACAAAAATGATAGAGGGCTTATGTTTACTATTAAACTTTATGTTGACCGTTCAGCCGGATCCCACCTCCCCCTTGCCCATCCTTCTACTGTTACAATGGTGCCGAAACCCGCTGCCATCTACCAGGGGAGCAGCCGCGGCTGTCTGCCTGGGGATGGAGGAACCGCTGCCGTCCGCCAGGGGAGGAGCGAGCTGGAGTCCGCCAGAGGTCGGAGGAGCGGTTGAGGACCGGGCGACAGCGCATCCGGGAGCTGGTGAGCAAATTCTCCTCTCTCTCTCTGCCGGAAGGTCAGCATCTCCTCTCCAGAGATGGGGGGCGGGAGTTGGTCAGACCGGTGGCGCCCCGGCCTGAATCGGGTGGGGGAGGAGTGTGACGAGGAGGAGGGCGTGGTCGGTTCGTGCACGGCTGGCGCTGAATCAGCTGATCAGTGGGGGAGTGAGATAAAGGGGAGCTGGAGGTGCCGGTTCGAGAGAGAGAGATGCATGCGGCCACGTTGCATGTGTGTTTTGTTTATGTTTGTTTAAGATTATGTTTACCATTAAACGTTATGTTGAATGTTCAGCCGGTTCCCGCCTCCACCTCGCCCATCCTTATACTGTTACAGATGTAAAACAAAAGAGTGAATGGGCACTTGAAAGTATTTGAGTAGATTTGATTCCTTCTGTAGACCAATTAAACATCCACAAAACATGAACAACATCCACACTGGAACAGTGTTTTCCTCCACCGAAAACCATGAAGTTAGGAAATGTCAAACGAAAATGTTGAGGCCATGTCTACACCAATGCGTTTTTCTGTTTCGTAACATCATTTTCCAAAGTTTGCGGTACTAGAGAATGTTTTCGATGAACAGAAACGTCATTCTTGTGTGGATAAGAGGCGTAAACATAGTAAAATCGATTTTTTTAAAGGAAAACGTATTAGTGTGTTTTTATTACCCAGAATAAGCTGCAATGTGGACAACTCTTTATACTGACAGTCAAGTGTCTTACTCGATAAGACATAAGTGTTGTCATTCATTGAGTAAACTGCATTGAAATCATTCTCAACAAATTGTCAACAAATCTTGTCTGGACTTGACTTGGGACTTGGGAGACAAATTAAATAGGTTTGTATTTAGGTCTTGATGCATGTACTGCCATAGGCGTGCAAGGTGAAATTGCAACATGTCAACAGAACTTGTGCAACACTGGTCAGCCTGTACATACATGTCCACAGTGAGGGAGCTCTTTTGTTCTCAAGCACCACGGCTCACACTGGAAGAGCTTTAGCAAAGCTGACAGCGAACAGGAAATCTACAGAGTGACACAATGACATGGAGATTAGTGTCATCAGCCCTCCAGCGAGACTTCAACACAACTCCAATGAACTGACAGAAAGGGGATGTTCTCGAATGTGACAACTTTCCCAGTTGCGTGCTGAAAATCAGAGGGCGAGACGGCTCAGGTGAGCACTTCCTCCATATAATAGAGTGCAGTTCACAGAACAATCGCCAACACACTGTTGCCAGGTGTGACTTCACAGAAGACCAAACAAACTCTGAGGCATTAGTTGAGAGGACCGACTGTACCCGTAGAGCTTCATCAAGACCTCACTTTACTGACACAACACTCACCTGTCAAATCAAACTCTACTTTAACTTGGACTTTAACACTTGGGATCCAAGGAGGACTCTGTACTTTGCAAGCGGAGGAACTTCTAGTAGCAAAAGCAAGTAAAAACACCAAAGCTGCTCCCAGTAAAGAGTCCTTCAAATACGGTAAGAGAAACTCCTTGTTGCCATGAGCATTATTTCACACCACTTCCACAATTTTACTTCCACTATCATGATGTGGTGTTGCTTTTATATAAAGTCATAAAAGTGGCTGATTTGTACACTCCATTGTTCATATTCTAAAAAGAAGATTTGTAATCAAGGGGCATTGTACTGTAAAAAATGTTTGTAATTTTAACATAAAAAAATTGTAAACATGCTACAGTAAAAACTATTCTAAAATTATGTGTGGCATAATGTTGATTACCACAGAAAATTATTTTGACTTCAGAAGTCTAATTATTCCATGAGACTCATGATTGTTATGAAAGCATACGATAAGATTTGGTGAGAAACAAACTGAAATCTAATGTATTATTTAGTGTAAATGTTCACTGACCGTTGATCTCCTGTGCACGTTCACGAGAGCAACAGTTCACGCAGACCCCTCGTGACATTGGGGCATTCAAGAGAAAACTCGTTTTATCTAAAAACAGCGATAGTGACAACAGAACACAACACAGCTGCACAAAACAGAGAACAGAACTTACTAAACATGTCAGAAGAGTTTGTAGTCGAAGAATTGATGCATTTCTATGCCCAGCCTTATTTTTTTTTAAAGTTATGGTGAAAAACAATAATTGGACATTCCTAATCACATCTGATTAATTTTCAATGAAATATTTCTATTTTCAGATTAAATATTTATAGATATCAGTTGCATATACTGGAGTGTTTTATGTTGTTTACTTAATGTTTATTGCATTATTGGCTGTTACTCCTGGAAAGGGCAACTCTCTTCAAGTCAACATGTGGCCTTTCATTTTACCACATGAGTTACTACTGTATAATAGTTCACATTTAAAAGTGCAAAGCAGAGTTACAGTAGATTAGTATATTAACATAGGCTATATCATTTAATGATATATATATATTATAGTGAACTGTTAAATATACAATAGTGGTCGACTGATAGTGGAATTTGCTGATACCGATAACTAAGGTGGTGGGAAAGCCTGATAAACGATTAATCGGCCAATAGTTTAAAATCGATTTATAGAATAAAAAAATAAAATAATTTATTCTTTCTTTACTATGGCAGGCAAAGACAAAAAGTCCAAAATGACTAGTTTTTTGTTCAACCAAAATCCCAATAATAACCAGAAAAAAATGGTGCATAACGCGAGACTTTTAAGAACAAACAAGCCCGAAACACACAATGGACTCTTATTTTGAAATTATTAAATGATGAAAAAACTATTGACAACTATCGACATAGACTGATATATCGATCTACCTCTAATATACAGGCACCAAAATGACATCCCATAATACCTTTTTTTTTTTTTTTTTACAGTGTACATGTTTTGTACTTTGAAGATGTTGAATCACAACATGATGTTTGGATGAATTCTAACAGGATGAATCGATTTGTTTTTGAGTTTTTGAGACAGATATCCACTAGTGATTAAAGACTCACTTCGTTTAACCTGTTTTATAGCCTAACAAGTCCTGTCATGCTAGGTCACACATCTAACGTTAGCTGGTTTCAGCCCTACCCCGAATCCCTGACATTGAAACGTGGGCGTGAGAAGTTACCTGACTGTACCTGCACACCTTAACAGGTAAGACTGGAACAATAAGCAAAACTATAACAAAAATATTCTGACTGTGAACTTAAATGAGATCTATATTTGGTAGGGAAGTGTTTACATGCACAGAGAAGCATTTGTAAGAGTATATTTACATTGACAGTGAGTGTTTTTAAAATTTAGGTTGTTTAATGGCTTTATTCATTTAAACCCTCAAAGTCACACTTTTCCTTGACAACAGTCCACCGTTTTCCTCCCTCCCTCTTGTTGCATGTTTGAAAAGGAATGCCGTTATGTCCGCACTCTCCATCTCCCGCTGCCACTAAAGTGCCGATAAAACTTTATTGGCCAACAAAACATGTTTTCTGTAGTGCCATACAAATTTAAAGAGTGAGTGTTGCGAGTCACGAAAACTGATCTAATGTGTGAGCGAACCGTAAAGCGGAATACAGGTCTGTGACGGTCCACCGGTAATGCCAACCAGGGTAAAGTGCTTCCTAAGTACTTCATCAAAAACAAATGGGACTAATTAACCTAAGTTAAGAACAGCTGCGTTCTAAATGTGTAATCCTGAGTAATTTATTTCACATTGGATTGCATTCATACTTCAATTTAGAACATACTCTGAGAATTCCGTTTTTTGGAGTCACTAATAGTTATACATTAATCTGCATTCTAGAATGTAAGTGTTACAAATTGTGTGAATGTGTATTGACTTACATTCCAGTTTGAAAAAGCCACAAGGGAAGAATCAAAAATTTTTTACAGTTAGAAGACGGAGTAAGCCAGCGGCTATAAAGATGTTGCAATCTTAACTGTTAATCTGTAACTGAAGATGACAAATCTAAACTCGTTTTAATAACTTGATTCAGATTCAGTAAGAACAATATAAACAGTACAGTGTTGTTCCGGTACATGTGTTAGATCAGACACTTCACTTGATTCCAGTATTACACCAATTATAGCTCAAAACATTGGATTTTACACACATTTTCAGATCCAAAACACATTCTCGCTCTGATTTGGCTCCTTTTTCCAGTTCCAGTTCCAGCCCTCCAAAAAATGACAAATTTATCCAGATAACTTTTTCTCTTGACCAGTGGAGGTCTTCTCAAAGCCCAATGTAGCAAATATATTACACATCTGAATAGGAAACAGTTGTCAAAAACAATAGCAGCAAAACAGCGCCCTCAACTGACAACTCTTATGAGCAACATGGCATAAAAATGGCATAAAGCCTCAATAATTCGCTGCAACTACAAACCTATGAGAACGAGCAAAATGATTGACAGGCAGAAAGTGTCACTGAGTCTAGAGCTGTCACAGAAACCGGTGAGATATTTCATGACACTTGTTTTATTAATATCTTTCAGGAAGTAGGTACATATTTTGCATACCTTTCCATGAAAAAAAATCACTTACAGCACCTTTAAATACCTAGTTTTATATTATATTCCTCGCCTAATCCAACCTGACACTAACCTAACCCTAACCCATTTGAAATACTTCATGGGATTGTAGTTCATTCCCTCATTAACTCTTATGTTGTGTTTGTTTTGTTCTAACACATTTTGTGTTCCCGGTCAAAAATGACCGGCCAACTAAGATTGTTTATAAATCTCTCATACTGCATATATTATCACAAAATATTGCATTAGATCTTTATCAACTTCTTTTGTAGTAATTATGACAGGCTTTTTACTCCTTTTTGAACATATGTTTTAGAAAAATATATTTTTTATTGATAGGATTCATTCAGCAAATTTGTTTCATTTGTTTAATGTATTAAATTCCCACAGACACACATAAATATAATAAACAGGAGTGTCTTTTTATAAAGTTTTTCCTTATTACTTCCTGAAACATACATAAAACAGAGACAATGACATATAACAACTTACAGCAGACTATCCTGATTCAAACGAGCCCAAACACAACATGAGTAGATCTTGAAATATTCCTCAAAGCGTGTACATGGAAAGACGATGCACAAAAGGACATTCAACACACATTGTGTGAGTGTGTGTTTGTGCGTTTGTGTCTGTGTGCCTGTGCACATGTCCGAGGACTTTGTGTGTGCAAATACACATCCACATATGTGCTCATCCAAAGGATTGTGATGCTCCTGAACACTTAATATATCTTTGTAATATTTCTAATCCATTCATTTCCAACGGCCGGTCATTTTTGACCAGGAACACAACAAGTGTAACAAAGTGAAATAAAAGCAAAAAATCAAAAGAAAATGGTCCACATTTTTTTTTTTAATCTGTTTTCAGATACCATATTTGAACAAAGTCAAGGAATTTTATTCCAATTGGATTAAGTAAAAAATCTTAATAAAACAGAAAGAAGTCGCCCTGGTCAAAATGACACATAAAGAGTTAAAGACGTTAAGTACACAGTCTTGTGTCTTTGTCTTTTTGTATGATTTTCCAATACTTTTTTTGCTTCAAATCAAAGTTTGTAATGTTGTGATTCACCACGGAGCTGATTGGTTTGGATCATGGCTCACAACTCTTTAATTAAGGATTTTAAGGAATTGCAATGGAGAAAATGAATGGAGAAAAATACTTCCAGAAAAAATGGGCGGGCATGGTTTTATAACAATGAAAAAACAAATAAACAATTATCACTTTTATCAGAGCTTGATTAGGACGCAAATTCAGAGGTATTCACCCACTGTATGGTGGTTTTAGGGGTAAAAAGTGATAACGTCATAATTAAAAATAAAAGCAAAAGAAATTGTACATTTCTGTTCAAATTCATTTAAAAGTGGAAAAAGTGGTACTTTTGGCAGGTAAAAGTTATAGGACAAGTTTTGTCCCATGTCTCAAGAATTAGTCAATTGCTCGGACTATAAATACTTGATAAAAAGATCACAGATTATAAACGTTTTCCTATATTTATTTTTTTCAGAATCAACATTTCTCCCACCGCAGTCTGTCACTTATGTTCTCAAACTACTGAAGAAACCGAGAAATTAAGATGCCACTAAGGACGTCATTACGCAATTCAAAATCTGGAAAGTGGACGAGGAGAGTATCAAACCGAAAGGAGGTTGTGTCGGTCAACATGATCAGTCTTCCTCTTGGGGACTTCCGCCATCTTTCCCACATCGGATCGAAGGGAAACTCGGACAGCTTTGGCGATCTCTCCTTCTTGAAGGCGGGTCACAGTCTTCTCCTTCAGAGTTCTCAAAGCGAGCAGAACCTCTTCCTCGCCTGCGCGCCGCCACCGAAGCCTCCGCGCATAAACCTGGATGAGGAAGAATCGGGCCGATACAATCCGATCTGGGAACACACGCCAGCCAATCAGAGGCAGAAATGCAGCTCGCTACCCCTCTTGGAAACCGACGAATGTGACGAGGAGGAAGAGCGTTTGCGTCTTGAGCCGACCAGCATCAGCAGAAGTCCTGCTCGTGGAAGTCTGAGCTCTGGCCAAGCTTCAACACAAACAAACTCAGAGGAAACACAGCCAGATGAGACGGACACGGCTTTCACGTTCAGTTTGGATCTGGGACCATCGATACTGGACGCTGTACTACAGGTGATGGACAAACACTACCAGTAGACAACTGACACCAAGAAGCGCCACAGACTGTTAAAGGAATAATTCTGCAATTATTTTCTCACCCTCATACCGCTCCAAACCGTATGCTGTTATTGTTTCTGTGAAGCACAAATGGAGACTTTTAGCAGAATCTGTTTATAGTGATCATGAATCACAGAAGCTTTAAAGTAGTCTATACGACTTGTGCGCTATATTCCAAGTCTTCTGAAGCTATTTGGTGGATTTGTGTGAAGGACAGACTGAAATGTAAAAAAAAAAAAAAAAATATTCACTGATAATGGTCCCCTCAAGTGAGCTATTAACTCTGCAAAGAAATCGAGTCACTGAGTTGAACTCGAGAACCGGATCGTTATTGAGTGATTCTTTTGAGCCGGTTCTTTTCGATGAACCAGATGATTATCGTCAATGAATGATTCGTTTGAGCTGGTTCCTTTTGATGAACTAGATGATTATCAATAATGAATTATTTTTTTAGCCGGTTCTTTTTAATGAACCGGATGATTATCGTCAATGAATGATTCTTTTGAGCCGGTTCCTTTTGATGAACTAGATGATTATCGTCAATGAATGATTCTTTTGAGCCGGTTCCTTTTGATGAACTAGATGATTATCGTTAACGAATGATTCTTTTGAGCTGGTTCTTTTTAATGAACCAGATGATTATCATCAATGAATGATTCTTTTGAGCTGGTTCCTTTTGATGAACTAGATGATTATCATTAATGAATGATTCTTTTGAGCCGGTTCTTTTTATTGAACCGGATGATTTTGGTGATGAGTGATTCTTTTGAGCCGGTTCTTTTCGATGAACCAGATGATCATCTTTAATGAATGACTCTTTTGAGCCGGTTCTTTTTAATGAACCGGATGATTATCGTCAATGAATGATTCTTTTGAGCTGGTTCCTTTTGATGAACTAGATAATTATCAATAATGAATAATTTTTTTAGCCGGTTCTTTTTAATGAACCGGATGATTATCATCAATGAATGATTCTTTTGAGCCGGTTCCTTTTGATGAACTAGATGATTATCGTTAACGAATGATTCTTTTGAGCTGGTTCTTTTTAATGAACCGGATGATTATCATCAATGAATGATTCTTTTAAGCCGTTTCTTTTCCAGGAACCGGATGATTTTGGTGATGAGTGATTCTTCTGAGCTGTTTATTTTCAATGAACTGGCTGATTATAGATTATGAATGATTTTTTGAACCGATTCTTTTCAATTATCCAGATAATTATCAATAATGAATGATTCTTTTGAGCCAGTTCTTTTCCATGAACCGGACGATTATCATCAATGAATGATTCTATCGAGCTGATTCTTTTCTACAGACTGAACGATTCACTCACGAATCAGACTGATCCGATTCTCGAGTTCAACTCTCTGACTTGATGCGGTCATTTGCCAATTTTGTTACTTAACAGATGTGGTCACTATGAACTGTTGTGGAAAAGAGCTGCTTAAAGATTCTGCTAAACATCTCCTTTGTGTTCCATAAACAACATAAGATCATATGGAAATGATGGAAAGTAAATAATGTCAAAAATGTCATTTCTGGGTGAACTATTCCTCTATTGGCGCTGTAACTTTCACTGTAGGAAGTTTGTTGGACAAGCAGCAGTTTTGATTCTGATCACTGAACATTTGAACTGTGCACAACAATAACACAACTGAACATTTGCTTCATATTGCTCAACTTAATCTTTCTTCCTGGAAATGGATGATTGGGAAACTGTTTGGGACACTAAATTATGTTATTACAGCCAAACCCTACACCCTTTTTTTATATATATATATATATATAAAACATCCCACCCTTCATTTGAAATCTGATTTGTGCCATTACATAAAGTTGTGTAAGAGTTGCTGACTATCTGCACTGATATATAAGCAATCTGACCTTTCAAGAGATTGTCAAGATAGAGCTGCAAGTTCTTGAATCATTCTGATGCAGCTTTGATCAATGTGTGCTGAAGTCTAGTTAATAATTAATGAGCTTTTATTTCACCTCTTCAAACGTGTACTGTGATTTCCTTATCTGCTTTCTGAGCGCCACTCCTTTGCATTAGTATGTCTAAAAAATGAATGGTGAGTCGTTAAAACATTTTGATGACTTGTCCAATTACACCTAGATCCTACACTGTCTTGGTTTTAAGCACACATTAGCCAAATGTTTTTATAAACACAAACGGCTGCATTTTTGCCACTGAACCATGTCTGTAAGAGAAACCTGACCACCACGAGACGGAGCAGACCCCATTAGTGCTCCTGAGTCCTTACGCAATGATATTCTGCTTTCCATTTCACATACTCACAACTGAACCTGTCCAAACTCTCATGCTATTTTTAAAGCCAAATACCTGCAATACTCCCCTGACAGTGTGTTCACGGTGAAGTTGGGAACTCGATACTCTCACATGAGCGCGGTGCTCGCACTGGGGACTCGAGTAATCCATTAACAGAGTTTCTCTGATTAGGGTTTAAACGCTAACTGCTGAACAAACAGACCCCGCGCGCTCTACACCGCCACAGGGGGCATCAGAGAGAACCACGTACAGGACGCACGGGACGAGGGTGGATAATCTACACACTTATGCTTCTATTACTTTTGGCCTCTTTTATTAGACAGATATCCAAAAAAGCCACTGATTTTTGCAAAATGATATTACATGGCTCATTATACCTTAAACCTAACCAATAGTGTCATAAAAAGCAAATGTTAGATTAAAAACACAACTATGTCATTTTGTGGTGCTTCTAGGACACTTTCGGCTCACGTGTGGACTCGTGTGCTCTTCAGGACTTGTACCCCGCTCCTTTACATCACATGTGCAACAATTTATCAGTCGAGCAATTTGATCACACTCAAACAAGCTTGTAAATGTAGTTGATTATGTAATGCAAACATTAAAATGATTCATGCGCAACAGTAAAACTGTTTAGATGTCATAAGATAGCATTGTGTGAGGAACAGGGCGAAAAGTACACGATAATTTAATTTAAGGTTAAATCTCGGCAACACTTTGTCCTATCAAAACGAAACTTGGTATGCTTCATCAGGACCATGATCTGAGGGTACAAGCAGAGTTTGGAGACCGAGCCACCTATGGGTCAAAAAATTTGAAAAATTGATATTTTCACTCATAACATCCTAAAATCATGAACTTGCGTCATGAGGATTTCAAGAATACCAATTTTTCCCATATCGGCCATACTGTCTCTCCGCCAGAGGTGTAGTTTACAGGGGGGATGGGGGGACGTAACCCCCCCCCCCCATAATCAAATAAGCAAGTACAACCCCCCCATTATTTATACCATGATCAATGGAAACATGTAGATGCTTCACGCTGCAAAAACCCCCCCAATAATCAAGCCAAATCTACGCCAATGCTCTCCGCCATTTTTAATGAAATTAAACTTTTGAATTGTATTACTATAAAGTAAAACTACCAATAGGGAAAGCCTTACACAGTTCTAATACATTATCATTATTTATGAGAAGTTATAACATGTATTAGAAGGTGTATAATGAGATATTACTAATGCATTATAAATATGGGCTTCACAGAAAGACATTATGACATTGACATTATGCTTCAACATAAGACAAAAATACTCAATAATTATATTATTTTTTTGCAGTGAGCGTGTTGCCTCACTAATGCTCCTTCTGCAGTGGAGATGTTTTATTCAACTTTTAGACTTCATGAAAGAATAACATGCATTAATATTGCACGAGAACTTGATGTTCTTTCAAAGTAAGAGTTACTTTTGTCTTAAGTTAGTGATTCGTGTATCTTGACCATAAAAAGCTCAATCAATCAACGTGAATGGAGAATCAAAAGAAAAAAATAAACCGCTGAAAGTCTTGAAAAGCATAAATAAAGTCAGGGAATATTTCTCTGCTGACATCACAATGATATCGGACTACAGATCGTAGACCAAGGGAGATCCTGATTATTTTATTACTGACATTAAAACAATGGACATCATCCAATAAGTCATAATCAGTAACTCCTATTACTGCATTCTACCCAATTCCAAAAATGTCTGAAAAGCGTATCACACGCTATGTGCTGTTTATCATCCAAACCAAAAACACAACGGACATGAAATATCCCTCACCACTTCCAACCTCCGTCACGGCAAACACACATGCTGTCATACCACACGGATGGATGCTAGTGTGTTCTCTGCGGAGGTGAGAGGAGTTTGAGTAATTAAGAGACAAATGATCTCGGTTCTGTGCAACTGACCAGTCGTCTCAAACTATAGGGCACCTCTAGAACATCTGGAACCATTTTAGAGTAAAATTCTAGTGGCCCATCAACCTGAATAACAGAACCGTGCCATAGTACCACAGTATCAGGAATATATATACTCGCTTCTCTTTTCTACAATAGTTTGCACAAAGGGCGTTTTTAGATATTGTTTTGGCGATATAATTCCTTTCATTTATTGTAATTACAGCTGGCAGTCTTTTCATAGCTCATACGGCTGAATTTGATACCATTTATGAAGCCATTCTGACTGGCATGTGTCAGGATGTGTTGCCAATCTACCAACTCAGAGATTTTATAAATTACAGCTTTGAATGTCATCTGTAACTTATTCAATTTAACCATTAGTCATTAAAAAAAAAATGTAAGAATAACTACTTTTATATGATAAGCACAATGCATTTGTAAAGGTCCTGCACAATAAACAGTGCAGGACCTTTACAAATGCATTAGAAAGTGTTTTTTCGTACATGTGCAATGGTAATACTAAGGCATACTTTGAAGTACCATAGAGTATCATGTAAATACCATGGTATAGTGACGTCCCGATACTAGGGATGGGACAATTCTGTTTGATATATACGATATGAGGCTCACGATTTGATAGAATAACAACATGCAAATTACAAAATATTACAGAATTCTTTTTATTTTCTGAAAAAATGTTTGTGCAAAATGCACATTATAATTTCTCATCAAAATAAAGTTCTTTAATACACAATATAAATGCTCGAAGTTTAAATAATAAGAGTTGCTCTACAAGAAGGCTGATCAGGTGCAGAACAAGCAACAGAACTGAACAAAACCTGTCCTGAAAAAAGTATGTGAAAGTGTATATTTATTTGTTTGTCGTCATCATTTGTAAAAATACAGAAATTCTACATTCTATTAATTCATATTATATCATGAAATTGTATAATAATGATATGAGCTATCACTGTTTGAAATAATGTGTAGAATTTACAAGTAATAACATTGAGTTTACATTCATCTGTATAAGAAGCGTTTAAGCTTAAAGTAACACTTTTAAGTGATTTTAATAATTAATATATAGAAAACTCTACCAGAAAAATTGGGCAAATTAGCTTCAGAAAAGGTGACTAGCTGAAAGGTGAGTATTTTGCATCCCTGTTTTTGGTTCGCGATATATCGAAATTCGTTATATTGTCCCACCACTACCCAATACCATTTTTTTTTTTTTTTAGAACGACTACGAGCACCGACGATTCCTTTTCGGTGCTCGCCGATACCGATAGCTGTTTTTTTATTTCTATTTTTTCAGAATTCCATATCAACAGTTTCCTTCAATTTTATCATCAAAATGGTGTTTAAATAATTTAATTAATTAAAACTTTAATCAAAAGATAAAATAATATCATACATAATATAGAAAATATACAGGTTTTATACAGAACCTCACAGCACGGTCCTAAACACAATATTGGAGTTATATTTTGTCAAATAAAGTGCTGCATAACAGAGCATCACAGATGTGAGATATTGCTTAAATATAATACAATTACTATTGATTTATTTTTATTACTACTAGTAGTAGTATCACAGTGAATATTACAAAACTACACAGTAGTGATATATTTCTGTCATACTTCTTTTCCATTCTAATTGAGCTTTTATTTTAGCGGAAGCTTTTATTTTGAAGCCCTTTCCGTTTCTGTGTGTTTTTGACAGTAGCTTCTCACTTCACTACATGACCCATTGTGATTATTAAACCGCAAAAGGCTGCTTTATAATTAAATAAATATGACGTCTGTAGGTGCCTCGTGCTACAAAGTGAATTAGAGCTCTGCTCACTGTCATCTGCTACAAAAGAAAACGTGCAATGCTCATGATGATGTTTTCCGTGTATGAGCCAACGAGCTCTAAAACAAACACTTTGTGTCTTTATGTCTGCACCTGCTCCACACATTCACAAGCACTCACATTTGAAGCACGCCGCACATGCAAACTATACATTTATTTTATTAAATCACTGCGGCCATGTCCACATCTTTTGTTGAGTTACTAAAAAATAAAAATATTTTCTTTGGAATAATGTTTTTACTGATGAATCACTCACAATAAGACCAGCAATATGCATTGAGAGAGTCCATTTTTTAAAACATACCACTAATATTTCTCCCCGTTTAGAGCAAATGCATCATTTAAAACCACCGTTTTCACCAACAACACAAATTGACTCGTAACTGGTGTTAAAACAGGTCAAATGTCCCATCATGCATATAAGACCCCACTGACTTTCCCAGAAATTCCTACTGAATCTCCATCTAGGGACAGAGAACTAAACTACGGCTGCCAAAAGCAAAACTCGACCCGCAACACACACGGCGAAAATTTATGTTGAGAGGGAATGTTTCAGTCAAGCTCTACAGATATGGCTGAAAAAGGCAAACTCCCAAAAATAGCCGATACATCTGGATCATGTTGTGTCTGGCAGGAACACTGATGCATTTGACAGCAAAGAAAAACAGCGATATTTCTCAGACACACTGAGTTTGCACTTTTATCTCCTCAGAGCACTGACAGAATGCTAAAACAACATGCATGCATCACTGAAAGAGATCTCTGTGATTTACACACAAATGTACTGGGAAGAACATTTTACGCAACAGATTTTGAGATAGAGGCAATCGTTTTTAAAGTTCGAGTGACTGGACCTTCAATCATATCAAATGGACATTTTTAATACTAAAGTGATAAGAACAGATTTTTTGTTAGTCAACGCTGTAAAGGTTCTGGGAAGAAATCTATTAGCCTATCTCTGTAAAACGAAAACAAAAAAAAGTGTACTTAAAACGTGGCATTTTAAAGAGATAGTTCACCCCAAAATTGAACGGTCACAATTTTCAGAAATTACTACAAAAGTCAAATTAAAGCTCCATCAAAGTACCATAAAAGTAGTCCGTTAACAGAATAAATTTAAGTCGTTATTCACTGAAAATCTTTTCATATTTTCTTTAAAACATTCATAGCATTTTCTACAAAAAGTTATTTCATGACTTTAACCCTCCTATGGTATTCGGTCATTTTTGACCGAAATGAATTTTCCTCATTTAATAAAAACGGTTTCCTTTATCTGAGCTGTATTTGCCTTCTGAACACACACAAAAAAAAAAAATAAATAAAATTAAAAAAAATAAAAAATGGGCTTGATTCAATGAGTCTAAGTGATCGTAAAAAAAAAAAAAAAAAAAAAAAACGACATCTTTGGTATTCACGGTCAAAACTGTCCGACCATTAAAAATGAATGGGAAAGACCAAGAACGGAGCAATTTTTTTTTTTTTTGATCTGTCAGATACAATTAATAAATCAGCAACAATGCAGAAAAAAAAACAGACATAAATTACAGGGTGAGACTCTAAAACATCCTCAGTGCAAAAAATACACACTCACTCTCTCTCTCTCACACACACACACACACACACACACACACACACACACAAATATGAACTGGTGATCTACAGCCATCTTTTGGTCATTGTTGGCATACAAGTCGTCTGTTGCTTTCCATTGATGACAGCAATCTAACACTCATCCAGTGAGCGGCAGTTCTGCAGATGAAAATGCCTTGTTGATGATAGAGGTCAACAGAGAATGGCCAGACTGGTTTGAACTGACAAAGTCTATGATAACTCAGATAACCACTCTGTACAACTGTGGTGAGAAGAATATCATCTCTGAATGCTATTCTGAGATGCGGGTTGGCGCTGTTTTGGCGGCACACAGGGGGACCTACACAATATTAGGCAGGTGGTTTTAATGTTGTGGCTGATCGGAGTATGTCACATTCTCATATTTTCTTCATGTGCCAACTTATAGAAGTGTAGGTTCTGAATTTTATTTTTTTTTATTTTTCTAAAATTTGCTTATTTGTATATGCAAATTAATGGTCAAATTTGTAAATGAAATGCATAATTTTATTGTTCTTGAGGGAGAAGAAATGGTGTCATTATCATAATTACAAAAAGTTTACACATCAAACCCTTCGGGTCAAAAATGGCAGCGAATGCCAAAGGGAGGTGCCCTTTTTCTGTACCACAGGAGGGTTAAAAAAAGTGGTGTAGCCATCAGGTAAAAGGTATTAAAATACTTTCCTTGCATCTTGAATAAATGTGAATGTACACAACTTAATCATTCATTTAAAAAAATGTTTTCAAAGATATTTTTCAAGGTAAACAAATAAAAAATTTTTTTTTCAAATATCATGAACTTTGGAGTCACAAATATGCATAAGTTTTCTTATGGTCACTCCAATTGACCTGAACAAATGGGTTTTATTTTTATTTATTTATTTATTTCAGTGACATGACAACAGAATTGCTACCTACATTTTTGTTAACCAATTACTTTAATTTGGTGGAAAACAGTTTTTCAAATATTAGTAATATTTAAAAAAAAAAAAAAAAAAAAAAAAAATTCACTGTTAATTTTTTAAAGAAATAATAATAAAATATTATTCCAAAAATTATTATTCTAGCTTTTAATAAGACTCTATTTTTCACCAGATGGTTACACCGTTTTATTTTTCACTTTAAGCCTCAGACATTATTTTTTGTGTGTATATTTTATGGTTAATGTATTTTATTTTTTAAATCTTAATAAATCTGGTTAAAAACAAATGAGCGTCACGTCACTGACCCCCGTCTACTTTTATAGTACGTTTTTTGGTTCTCTTTTAATCTTGACAGCCCCTGGTCACTATATGCTTTTAATGAATGGAAAAGAGCAGCATAAACATTCTGCTAAACATCTCCAAGGAAAATCATATAAGTTTGGAATGATATGGGTGAACTATCCCTTTAAAACTCTGAGTGTGTGAAAACGCTGAATGCACAAGTTATACTTCTGCTGAACAAGACTACTTCTGTTATGGTACAAATGGTGCAAGCATTAATTTTAAAAATAAACATAAAATCCCAAAACCTCTTATTAATCATTATTTCACGGTCCAGAAAATGTCACAAGCATCCACACATTCATTTATCACAAAACCCTTGAGAATTTATCACAGCTCGGAGAGTAATACAAAACACTGAGAACTATAGCAGTAAAACTAAATCCAATCCAAACACTGTAGATTTATTATCAGAGCTGTGCGGAGGGATCAATTAACTCACACAGGGGCCAATAATTCTGCCTAAACTCGACAGAAGATGAAGAAAATCCAACAGGCTCCAACACAGCCACTGATGTTTCAGTGCTGAAGATTTAGATGGCATACCTATCTCAGATATTAAATATGAAAACTATCAATGTTAAGTTGTGAGTATTTAGCCTGTTTCCACACACTACCATGAGAGTAATAAACCAAGAAGCTTTTAAACAGGTGGCAAAATGTACGCTGATTTTTACATTTTTTGGAGCACTCTGAATCCAAGATGGGCCGCTTTCATATGTGGAAATTAATCTGATATGCATCTGATTTTTTCCAATGTTCCTTCAGTAAAGAGTCTGGTTGCAGTTAATGTGTGAACCTGAACTATTTTCTAGTTAACAAATGATATTCTCTCATCATTTACTCACCTTCTTGCCATCCCAGATGTGTATGACTTTCTTTCTTCAGCAGAACACCAATGAAGATTTTTATAGAATTATAGAATATTTCAGCTCTGTAGGGTCATACAATGCAAGTGAATGGTGACCAGAACTTTGAAACTCCAAAAAGCACATAAAGGCAGCATAGAAGTAATGCATACAACTCCAGTGGTTAAATGAATGTCTTCTAAAGTGAAAATTATCATTTTGGGTGAGAAACACATACATTTTTAAGTCCTTTTTACTATAATTGTTTACTTCTGGTTGTTCTCCAATGCGTGATGTAAGCGTGTTGGCATGTTCACGCGGGAAACGACGCGATACAGCCGGAAGTGAAGCTCACTTTGTTTACAAGAGAACGCTCATTTATACAGAAGCCCCGAACCGCACTGTGAAAAAAAAGTTTCACTAGGTGACATTTTTTTTAGGTGCCTTAGTGTCTTCCTGAGCCTATGGCCTACAAAAAAAAAAATATGTTAAAAAAAAAAAAAAAAAAAAATAAAAAATTAGAAGAAATTTTTTTTGATGATAACTATTTGAGAGAAAACTAATTTTAGAGAGAGAAAAAAAACATTAGAAAAAAAAATGTAGAGGGAAAAAAAAAGTTTTTGAGAAAAACATTTTTAGAGAGAAAATTTTTTTTAAAAAGAGTGAAAAAAAAATTAGAGAAAAATTTTTGGGAGTGAAAAAAAAAATGTTTGAGAGAAAAAACATTTTGGAGAGAAAAAAAAATGACAATTTTTTTTAATTTTTTTTTTAGGACAGGTTCAGGAAGACACTAAAATACCTAAAAACAGTGCGGTTCGGGGCTTCCATACATTTGACCATGCCAACGTCGGAGAGTGACCGGAAGTGAACAATTTTTGTGAAAAGGACTTAAATATTGATCTGTTTTGTCTGGATTACTTTTACTACAATTGTCTGTGCTTTTTGGAGCTTCAAAGTTCTGGTCACCATTCAATTGCATTGTATGGACCTACAGAGCTGAAATATTCTTCTAAAAATCTTCAGCAGAAGAAAGAAAGAAAGTCACACACATCTGGGACGGCATGAGGGCGAGTAAATGATGAGATTAGTTAACCCTTAAACTAATCTTCCATATATGTAACAGTGCTTTTTTTCCTACTGCTAACTAGTTTTGAAAGTGAATGGTGACTGAGGCCACAACCACACAAATCCATGGAATGCGTTTTCGGTCTAGGAAAGTGCTGTTCTAGAATGGATGAGAGGCATAAACATAGCCAAACTTTCAAACGAATTAGTGTGGAAATGGGCGGAAGCTAGTATTCTTCATAACTTTATGTTTTTGTGTGTTCTAAGGAAGTCAGTCAGTCATATGGGTTTGGAACAACATGAGGGTGAGTAAATGATGACGGGGGGGGGGGGGCGACTATTCTTTTAAATTTGTTAAATTGAAGTTAATTGTTATTTAATCTAACATCATCGCTCCAGACTCAAGATATGTAACGCATCTGTAACATCAGGAGAGCCGTGCTGAAGCAAAGTCGCTCCATATCTGCAGCTTTTATCAACATAACTGGAGGCCTGGGCTGCTTTTGTTGGTGGATTAGATTTTATTTATGGTTTGAGACGCTGATACAGACCTGCAGGAAGTACACTGATACTTTAATGTTCAATCCAGGCTGTCTGTACTGGCAAAGCCAAGTTAAGACTGGGAAACATGTGGACGAGCACGCAAAGGGAAAAAAAAAAAAGAGTGTGTGTATAGATGTGAGGGGTGATCAGGACCCCTTTGGGGGCTTTTGGGGGGAGGTGGGGCAAGTTCTCGTGCCACTCACACATTACACATGCCACTCTACCCCCCCACCCCTTCCTGTCGTGTCTGAGGTGGGTCAGATCTTAATGAGACTCACGCTGGGGGTCCAGAGAGCTGCTAGCGTGCGTACAGCGTGCAGTCCAAGTCAAACAAACCCACTAAAACACATTGTTCAGAGAACTCACGAGCAGCAACTGAAAAGCGTGCATATATTTGCACAGCAATACGAAAGTAAAACCTTGAATGTTTACATAATTCTCTCTGACAGATATATGAAATATGCTGTTTAGGTTAGATGCCAAATCTATGGGAATCATCTGGAACGTTGCAGTAACATTATACTTTCATTACAATTTGTAAAATTAACAAGGCGACAGACAAAGCTCACACACAGAAGCAATGACCACATTTACATGCACATTATTTTCCGATTACATTTATGCATTTGGCAGATGCTTGTTTTTGTAAGTGACTTACAGTGCATGCGAGGTATACATTGTATCAGTTCATGTGCTTCCTGGGAATCGAAGCTTTGATCTTTGTATTGCTCTACCAGCTAAACTACATTAAGACTTATAATATGGTTAAACGGAATCAAACTGAATAATTAAGCCCGCCCCAAACTCATGTCATTGGTTAAATCAATTCTGAATAAACATGCAAACTCTTTTCTCGCTATAGAGTGCAACAGTCTGGTTCTGAAAAATCCCATTCATTTTCTCCATAGGCGAATTGGTTTATGGGTCATTGACAAATAAGGTGGTCTGAGATGATAAAAATTATAAATATTTAAAATAACCTGGTTTAAAACACATGCTAAAATAGTCTCCTTGCACCTTGACTACATGGGAGCGTACACAACTTCATCATTAATTTCAAAAATGTTTTCAAAAATTAGTTTCAAGGTGAAAAATATTTGTTTACAAATATCATGCATTTTTAAGTCAAGTGAAATTCTCTCACGGCTGCACCAAATTACCTGAACTAAATGTGCCATTTCATTAAAATGTCAAAATAATGGTATCTAATGATGTGACAAAATTATGATTTGTTTTAAATCTTCACACACAGTTTTGTGGGTCTACAGAGATCTTCTCTGTTTTATGATTTTTGTCACATGACAACGAAATTTCTACCTGTATGTTGGTTGCACCACAGGACTGATTTGGTGGACAAATGTTTTTCAAATATGAATCAAATTTCAAAATAAAAAGTTTTACTGCATTTAAAAAAAAAAAAGGAAATAATAATGAAAGATTATTCAGCACAACTCTTTTTCAATAATTTCAGACTTTAAAAAAACAAATTCTGAGGTTGGGGGTCTGGCTATCTCAGCGAGTATTGACGCTGACTATCACACCTGGAGTCGCAAGTTCGAATCCAGGGCGTGCTGAGTGACTCCAGCCAGGTCTCCTAAGCAACCAAATTGGCCCGGTTGCTAGGGAGGGTAGAGTCACATGGGGTAACCTCCTCGTGGTCGCTATAATGTGGTTTGTTCTGGGTGGGGCGTGTGGTGAGTTGCATGTGGATGCTGCGGAGAATATCGTGAAGCCTCCACATGTGCTACGTCTCCGCGGTAACGCGCTCAACAAATCACGCGATAAGATGCGCGGATTGACGGTCTCAGACGCGGAGGCAACTGAGATTCATCCTCCGCCACCCGGATTGAGGCGAGTCACTACGCCACCACGAGGACTTAGAGTGCATTGGGAATTGGGCATTCCAAATTGGGAAGAAAATCAAAAAAAACAAAAACAAAAAGCTCTGAGGTTTTTAATCGATGGTATATGCTTCAGTTGAATCCATCAGTCTGCGTTATTTCAACTTCATTAAAAAAAAAAACAAATGGTGTTTAATAGTGGAATTCCTGATAAAGAACTACTCTACCCATAATCCCGATGGGGAAAATCAACCAATCAGAGAATCGCAGTGAACAAAGCACGTCAAAAGAGCTCTACAGCGACCGGCCCATGACACACTGTGAATGACGCAATCGAATCGCTCAAACTAGAGATCGACCAATATATCGGGTTTACCAGCACCAAAAGTAGCAGAATTTTTTTTACAATTATTATTCTTCTGTGGCTGACACTGGAGGTTTCTACAGTATAATAGTGCTCTAGAGGTTAAATACAAACAATCACTGACTCACCGTCGAGTTTGTTGTGTCATGTGACTAGACTATGCAGAGAGACGGACACTTCAGAAGCAGATTTAAAACAATAGCCGCTTTCACTCATGCAACCAGGTATATTACAGGAAAATCTTTGGGTTGCTTTTACTGGTAAATGTACCACATGTGCTATTCACACATGCAACGACTTTACGTCTTTTTCCATGTAAATGCCATTAAACTCTGTGATATCAGAAATTGCATCTACACGCCTGTGCCGGAAATGTAGCCTTTATTGTTTGAAAACACGGCGGGTATCTGAATTCTGAACATCGGTAATGATGGTGATGTTTAAAATTTTTTAGCAAATGTTTATGGTTATGCAGCTTCTCGAGACTCAACGACATTTTATGCACCGACTTCAAATAAGAATGCTGTCGTTAGCATACGTAGGCGCAAATAACATCTGCGGCTGAAAAGCACAGTAATGAGTATGTATATCGCTACGAAGAGGAGGCGGCAGGTGATTTTATCGTACGTAACGGAATTGCTTACTGTTCCTTTAAGCTGTCTGAAAATGTCTTCATATGCTCGGATGAAGAGAAGTGCTTTTTGACCAATTTGTTGACATTTTTCTTACTTCCGATTCACCGGTGTTACGGCGCATAATTGCGTCATCTCCTTCAGAACTTTCTTACGTCAGCGCGTCCTGATCTCGCATGAACTGATACCGGTAATCTTATGGCTCTGTTCTGTGCAAAAGAAAAGTTGGAGCACGGTAAAATATATACGGTGAGATATATTCATGTTATATAAAATATATATTGTGTTCATGTGAGGGAACATGAATATATAATAAATACAATGCCACTCTAAAATTACATTTAAAAAGATGACTTCAGTTGATTTTATTTCTACCCATTTTTTAATCGCTCTCCCTACACTCTCAAACTACTTATATATTTAAATATATCTGAACATTTTGCAGTAAACTTAAAATATATTGTTTCTATACTTCTAATTAACAAATGTAAATTTGAGAGAAAAAAAACAGGAAAAAAAAAATAGAAAAAAATTTGAGAGAAAAAACGGAGAAAAAAATTAGAGAAAAAAAAATTGGGAGTGAAAAAAAATTGAGAAAAAAAATTTGAGAGAAAAAAATTAAAACAAAAAAATTTGGGAGTTGAAAAAAAATTGAGAAAAAAAAAAATTAGAAAAAAAAATTGAGAGAAAGAAAAACAGAGAAAAAAAAATGGAGAAAAAAAAATTTGGGAGTGAAAAAAAATTGAGAAAATAAATTGAGGAAAAAATTTGAGAGAAAAAAATTTGAGAAAAATTTATTTTAAAAAAACAACATTTGGGAGTGGAAAAAAATTTCGAAAAAAAAAAATTGGACAGAATTTTTTTTATAGGCTCAGGAAGACATTAAGACACCTAAAAAAAAAATGCATTTCGGGGCTTCCGTACATTTGAACATGCCAACGCACTTACGTCAATCATTAGAGAGCGACCGGAAGCAAACAATTTTAGTGAAAAGGACTTAAATATTGATCTGTTTTGTCTGGATTACTTTTACTACAATTGTCTGTGCTTTTTGGAGCTTCAAAGTTCTGGTCACCATTCACTTGTATTGTACATAAACTTAAAATATACGTTTCTATACTTATAATTAACTAATTTAAATCAATAGTTTTATATATTTCCATTGTTTTTAATTCGATTACGTCATTTGCAATGATTCATGAGAGTATAGTTCATTCCCTCATTAAAGACGTTAAGTACACAGTCTTGTATCTTTGTCTTTTTGTACGATTTTCAAATATTTTATTGCTTCAAATCAAAGTTTGTGATGCTGTGATTCACCTCAGAGCTGGTTGGTTTGGTTCACGACTTACAACTCTTTTATGAAATCCTTACGGAAAAAAATGAATAGGAAAAATTCTTCCAGAACCAAGTGGGCGGACACTGCTGTGCTCTATACTCTTAATGTATATTAAAAGAATGTCTCCCTACTCACTCCAAAACTGACATTTCACATTTGCCCATGTCTCACAGCACTCATGACATGAGCACACATACATGTACAGTACATATTCTGTATAATATGTTTACCTGTGAAGGGGTGAAAATGCTTGTGGCGGTCTGAACGTGTGACGCTTGGACAGGTTGACCTTCTAGCCATGTGATTTTCAAAGGGTTTCCCGTCAGACCTCTCTCGTTTTTAAATGCCAGATCCTGATTAGGAAGACAGAAAAAGATTGAAATGTGATGAAAAAAACACTGATAATGCTGTAAAATGAATGCTTGGCTGTTGTAGGTGGTCTCTAGATATGACCCAGAGTCCCTCCTTCAATGTAAGTCTATGGGATTTTTTCACCCGTTTTATCATCCACCAAGTGAAAATCGCTAAATGAACAATTTGAGGTATCATTCATGTGTTCCATGCTGAACACAAGTTTGCATGACAAAACATTTTCTCAACAAGCTGCACTGTCATTAATCATTACTGTATAAGCTGTATATATGTGCATTTTTATTGTTGTGACAGAGACATGTGTTGAACTTAAGCTAGCCTTCGGTAACCATATGCCCCACACAGACAGACACTGTTGTTATGGACTCTTGGAGGGTAGCTGCTAACCGAATGGTGAAGCGAAAGCCACAACAATCCCTGAACAAAGGGTCCATACTCAGACCACCAGCGGTTCTGGTTGCGCACTTTAAACCTGTGTACTAACTGCATTAGACCATCATGAAACACACACACATAACTTAATGCAATCAATATCATTCATCTTCATTTTAAACTACATTAACCCTTTAGGCTCTGAAGGTGTTTTTAAATATTTCCTGTTTCAGTGGCATACCCAAAAGTAAAGGCTTATAACTCGACAAAAAAACAAGAGGGCCAAGCGTTTGGTATCTTTGTAAATAAAACTTTTTTAATGTATAGATTATGATACATTCAGAGACTCTCAGCCTAAAAAACTGTTAGGCCCAAAATTTCCTTTTTTTCTTATTTTTCTTATTTGACATTTTATATCTCTGGGTGTAAATAAGGTGGCTCCAAAAAACTGCTTTTGTTTTATTCCCAATCATGTCAACTGTATCTGAGAAAAATGTTTGTGTTAATACGACAAAGCAATCAAAAGTTATAACATTACAAATATAATTTATCATAGTGTCCAAAAACATCTCCAAACAAATAAAACATAATAATTGTACATAAGAACTAATTACACATGCAAACACAACAATGACTAAAGGTTTGCATAGCATACAGACATGATTTTAGTAATGAGATTTCATAGAATGAGTTTCATTCTGTGTCATTTGTGTCATCATTGAGTCTGTGTCATGTATTTGGCGCCATCTCCTGGTGGTCATATGTATCATTGTGCTTCATGTGAATTATCTAATGATCTATACATCCGATTACCTTGTGTGTGGACTAATTTGAAAGATAAATCACCTCCTCTAAATAATGATATGTGATATTATATGTTTCATTTCTGTTACGCAAAGTTATAAGTGAAAACAAGACATATAAGCAGCACCAACATAAATATATATTTTTTTTTTCTCCACTTTTTCTCCCCAATTTGGAATGCCCGATTCCCAATGCGCTCTAAGTCCTCGTGGTTGCGTAATGACTTGCCTCAATCCAGATGGTGGAGGCCTCCGCGTCTGAGACCGTCAATCCGCACATCTCATCATGTGGCTTGTTGAGAGTGTTACCGCGGAGACACCACGTGTGGAGGCTTCACGCTATTCTCTGCGGCATCCACGCACAACTCATCACGTGTCTCACCGAGAGCGAGAACCACATTATAGCGACCACGAGGAGGTTACCCCATGTGACTCTACCCTCCCTAGCAACCGGGCCAATTTGGTTGCTTAGGAGACCTGGCTGGAGTCACTCAGCATGCCCTGGATTCGAACTCGTGAACTCCAGGAGTGGTAGTCAGCGTCAATACTCGCTGAGCTACCAGGCCCCACCAACATAATTTTTAAAGACATATTTTTTGGGTGGTTGTATTCTACACTTTGAGAGCTTTCTAACAACATATGACACATGGCTATTTGATGAGTTTGATGTTTTTACCGATTGCAAAATATGTACATCACACATTTTTTTTAAATAAATAATCAAAACTGAACACTTCTGATTTATCTGCAAATTTCAAAGCACTTGTTCAGTTTTGGTCATAATGTCTACATGCATTGGAAAGTAGAGCTTCTAATCTTTCAAACGATATCTATTTTGTGTTGGTCAAGACTGTAGTTATTAATATTTTGACAATTATATATTTTTTTTTTCTCACGGGTCCATCTGAGCTTAAAGGGTTAAAGGACATTTATAGACCCACATAATTGGTTATGATTCAGAATGGAAATCAGAATGGATTTAAAATCATATAATCAGGTGAATCTCACGAAACCTGTCAAGAACATGTCAGGATCATAAAAAAATAAGAAATTATATACTGCATAAAGAAAATGAGGCCTGACATTTTGCATTGTGACATTACTGTTATTATTAGTAGTAGTACTATTATGACAAATAATGGAATATTCCGGGTTCAGTACAAGTTAAGCTCAATTGACATCATTTATGGAATAATATTGATTAGCACAAAAAATAATTTTGACTCCTTTTTCTTTAAAGCAAAAATCTGTGTTAACCGTGAGACACTTACAATGGAAGTCAATGGGGTCAATCTGTAAATGTTAAAAATTACTCACTGTTTCAAAAGTATAGACACAAGACGTAAACAATATGTGTGTTAACATGATTTTAGTGTGATAAAATCACTTACTAGACTTTTTGTTGTAAAGATATATCCAATTTTAAAATTTGTTGCAATGATGTAATGACAACAAACCCTAAAATTACTGTAAAAATGATTTAAACAACTTTACAGCTCAAATAACACACAAGTTTTATCAGAAGAATTAATGTAAGCTTTTATAAAATTATACGCTTCACATTTCTGCCTTTTTAAACCCTCCAAAAATTGTCCCCATTCACTTCCACTGCAAAAAATAAATAAATCATGGCCGCTCGCTGCAGAGCTAATTTTGAAGCACTTTGTTCACCGCTATTCTCTGATTACATGGGGTAACCTCCTCGTGGTCGCTATAATGTGGTTCTCGCTCTCGGTGAGACGTGTGATGAGTTGTGCGTGGATGCTGCAGAGAATAGCGTGAAGCCTCCACACGTGGTGTCTCCGCGGTAACACTCTCAACAAGCCACGTGATGAGATGTGCGGATTGACGGTCTCAGACGCGGAGGCCTCCACCATCTGGATTGAGGCAAGTCATTACGCAACCACGAGGACTTAGAGCGCATTGGGAATCGGGCATTCCAAATTGGGGAGAAAAATATATATATATATTTATGTTGGTGCTGCTTATATGTCTCGTTTTCGCTTATAACTTTACGTAACAGAAATGAAACATAAAATATCACATATCATTATTTAGAGGAGGTGATTATCTTTCAAACAAGTCCACACACAAGGTAATCTGATGTATAGATCATTAGATAATCCACATGAAGCACAATGTTACATATGACCACCAGGAGATGGCGCCAAATACATGACACAGACTCAATGATTATATATATAAAAAAAAAAAATGATGCCTGACTTTGTTACATTCTAAATTTATTCAATTTATTCTTATAACAATTTATAATCAAGATGAATAATAATTTAGAGGGAAAATGTCAAAATTAAAGCAATTTTAAATGGTACACAATTGGCTTCATTTTCTTTATGCAAAATATAATTTCTTATTTATGTGTGAAATATCACATGAACATGTTTTCATGAGATTCCCCCATGAAATCTGAAATACTCTGATTATTATTTGGATTCATTACACATATGAAAAATACTCACAGCTGCTTTTGCTGACACAAACTCCACCACAGCACTGCCTCTCTTCTTACTGGATATCAAAATGTTCAAAACGTCCCCGTACTGCAAAATAAAAATCATTACGACACAACGGTGACAGCTGCATTAAAACTCACAAAAACAACCGTGAGAGTGATGGTGGTCATGCAGACAGGAACTTCTCCAAATTTAGAGAGGAGGCAGATAACATTTTTTATTTGACTTTTTTAGTGCAGACAGTGTGTTCCCATCACGTCTTATATACTTATAATGTCTGTCATCAATCATAAGGGAGGTCTCTATTTTTGTCCGCACCATGAGAAACACTCAACTCTTCCAGAATAATATTTTGCTAATGGTCGAGCTGTATAAACTCCTCCAGTTAATTTTGTTCCTTGTCTAGACCAACAGCGAGAATGTACAGAATGGTTGTTCTTGGTGCAGGGTTGAAACGAGCTGCGTTTTAGCTCCAGTCGCCAGCCAAAAAGGTTTCAAATCAGGAATTCTGTGAGTGAATCTATAGCATCGATCAGAATTTGACCTCTGACCCTCAGTTAGGAGGAAGACATCCACACTAAGTCCTGATTCAATCACTAAAAACATTGTTACAGCAACGTGACGCTTCTATGGTGAATTTTATTAAAAGGAAAGTTCAAATGTAATCATTTACTCATCCTCATGTCATTCCAAACCTTATGAAGTCTTTGTGTAAGACAGATTGAAATGTAGGTCATTAATAATATGATGAGCGAGTCATGTGAAAGCCCATTATACAAATGTTATGTGTATAAACACCAGTCACTTTAAATGCATTAATAGCTCTTCCGCCCTTTTCTCTCCTTGATAAACAAGGTAGACTCACATGCCAATGCTGAAGTGAACGAACAACATGCCCCTCTCATTCACTCGGTCAGTACATGTACCAGGTAATTCTTGCTAGGCCTCGGTAGGACTGCGATTGCCAAGTACGCGATTGGCCGCTGCTGTAATTAATCAAGCAGGAGACGATACGAGGTTAATGATTCAATATAATCTCGAATCGATATAATAACACTTAAATGACAAAATATTACAGAAATTTTTTCTTTTCTGAATTTTTTTTTTAGCAAAATACACATAATAATTTCTCATCAAAATAAAGTTTTTAATGCACAATATAAATGCTCGAAGTTTAAACAGTAAGAGTTTCTCTATAAGAAAAGATCACAAACAATTAAGCTTTCATAAATAGTGAGCTACATTCAGGCTGATCAGGTGCAGAACAAATAATAGAACTGAACAAAACTGTCCTGAAAAAGTATGTGAAATTGTATATTTATATTTTAATAATCAGTATGTCATCGTTATTATAATTACTCTATATTAATTAATAATATATCATGAAATGGTATAATAATAATATGAGCTATCACTATTTGAAATAATGTGTATAATTTATAAGTAATAAAATTGAGTTTACATTCATCTGTATAAGAAACTCTAAAAAGGTTACTGTCACTTTAAGAGTTCAACGAGCGGCTCACAGTGTTCCGGTTCAGCGAACATCAACGAGAATCTCTCGGTTTCTTTAACACATCCATGAAGTGTGAGATTAAAATTAATATTTATTTTTACTTTTTTTATCTGACTGTAAAGAACAGAAAGGATATTAACACACATTATTCAATGAAAGTTGATGGACACACATTACACGGAGGAAACGATCTATCTTAATCTCAAGCACTTTTCATCAAAACAAGGTGATTTTCCAGGTATTCCAGTACTCACATTTCTAAAAGATAAATTCAAGCACTTTAATGACCTTGTGGACTCTGTGAACAGTGTAGAATAAAGTGCAGTAGTGGTAAAATCAAGTGATAGAGAAATTATGATGTTTGACGGGTCATTTCATTTATGATCACATGGACAGAAAACAATGTTGCAAATGTCAAAATATAGAGTTATGCCACGATATGGTTTGTCATTTTTTTGGTTCTTGATATATTGGAATTTGATATATCGTTCCATCACTAACCAGCTGTGTACATGCACATGATTAACCCTTGAATGCAGTTCCGGGTCAGTTTGACCCATTTAAATTTTTAACACTGATTTACATCAACTTAACTTTAACTTTTTGGTCGGAAAATTCATGACATCATCCACGGAGGTGATCTGGATCTGACAATGTTAAAATGTGTATTTTCATGTATTTATAAACAATACTGTAAAACTGTAATGCAGTTTCAAAACATTATCAAAATAACACATCAGTAGCGCAATATATTTGTTCGATCATGATAGAAAAATTTGTGTGTTTGGGGGGGCGGTACCTGTCCCAAACACACTGAAACCTTGACCCACATACCCGCACTCACCCAACCAAAACATGCACACGCACACACACGCACACACATGTACACACAGACACACACACACCCATGAGTTGTCACAATATTATTAGCTCAATATCAATAAAAAAAAAAAAATGGTCAATGGAGTCAATGGAAACAAATGGGGAAAATTGGAACAAGTGTGTGTGTGTGTGTGTGTGTGTGTTTCAAACAAATCCTATATTCTAATGAAGATTGAGTATTTTTCTTACATAACATTTTTAACATTACATTTGTAAATTAGTGAAAGGTTAGTTATTGATTATATAACAGTTACTGGGGGGGAAATTTGCAAATTGTGACTGTTGAACTGCGATTTAACAAGCCGGGTCAATTTGACCCGCTAAGTGCTACAGTGTTACTCAACTGCACAGAAGGGTTAAGTACATGTAGTATTAGTTACTTTAGTTTAATCCATTTACTTGAGTATTTTTTTCATGAGCCACTTATCTTTTACTTAAATCCATTTCCATAAAAGTATCTTTAATGTTACTTAAGTATGACAATTGGGTACTTTAACCTCACGCGACCCCGCATCTTTCTGCGTGGACATTGTGTTTTGGTTTTCGCTGTATGTAACACATCATTTAAATTCATTTAAACAGACTGATCTCAGTTCAGGAGACTCTGTGCTGTCAGTAAAGGGTTCAACTTTCGACACACAGATTCACGTGACCAAACAACATGGTGCCGACCACAGCGGAGTTTGTCTTTGGGAGAAATGCCAACAAAACTACATCTGGTAAGAAACCTCATTAAGTTTTTACATTAAAACCTGTTTGAGTCAAAAGATTAGAGTCTCTGGTTTCATCCGATAAGCCAATTTAAAAATCAGAGCGATATATTGCGAAACACCACGCTGATAAACATAATGACCACTATAGTGGACAATAGCGCTAGTTCTTCACAAGAAAGCAAAAAGTTGCTTTCAGAGACTTTATATGGAGTTAGGATGAAAATAAGGTGCATTTCAAACTGTTCTGAGACCAGTGCAGACAGACAGCACACTGGAGGTTAAGTCATTCACTAAATAGGGAGCAAGGGAGCATCCTATATCTCTCTATGCAGTTAAGTGCATTCACTCCTAAAATCTGATCAAAAGTTCAGTTTCAGGCTGCAGATGATGTTTGGATCACTCAACATGTTTGACAGACATGTGACAATGATAATCAGTACATAGATTCAGAATTTATAATGTATCATTTTATTTTAACATGATTGACAGTGATTGGATGATGCTGGACATTACTTTGAATCAGAATTAATTATGCTAATTTCTGATGTCTCAAAAACATGAATAATCAACACTCCTGGAAACATAATAAACAATCTGACTTTCTATAGCTTGATATTATTTAAAATAAAAACTTGGTCCCACTGTCTACATATGTGGATATACATTTTTCTTTTGCATGTTTATTTGGTGCTATTAGTTACAAATCTAAAAGGGAACTGATAATGACTTATATTTGGGCCCGTTCCTCATAAAAGGGACTGTATGATTTTAAAAGGTTTGGAATAAATGGCATGAGTCATATGGACTATTTTTATAGTGCTTTACGATACCTTATATTGTCCTTTATGGAGTTTGACAGCCTCTGGTCACTATGGAAATGAGCAGCTTGAACATTATACATAAACATCTCCTTTTGTGTTCCACAGAAGTAAGAAAGTCATATGGGTTTGGAACAACTTGAGATGATAAAATTATGATGGAATAAAATTTTTGAGAGAGCTGTTCCATTAAGCCATGTGCGTTCAGTCTGAAATGAATTCTGAGAATCTAACGTCTCTGAAAATCTATTTTATCGTTGCCTGGGAAAAGCGGTAAGAATGTATTTGACGTTCAGAACTGGAAAGACTCGCCAACAGTGACAAAGCAGAGAGTCCCGCTGGACGCCTATTTCATATATCCAAACTTTTCCAAAGCTTTCTCAGGGCTTGACTTCACAGTAGACGTAAGACTTGCAGAGTCCAAAACACACAGAGTTCGGCTCCCGCTGGGGGCTTTTCACTGTACAACCAACTACACTTGACGTTTCCACTCCAAACACTCTCCTGAAGGTAATTTCATAACTGCCTTTCGCATATAGCGAGCGTCAACTTTCCTGGCATAACACCTCCAGAGGTTTGCGAGCTGCTTATGTTGATGCCCGACCCACATGGAGGTGCGTGTAGAGGGACAATTGAATCCAACACGAAGCCTGATGTCATTAACAGACAGATTTTAGAGGGGGCATGGCGATCGCATGGTGTTGGTTGCATGTGAAGAGCACATTTCCTAGCGAGTCCCCCGACGGCGTTAAACGCGTCCATGAAGTTGGGCCGCAATGGTGGCGTGTGCTGCGTTAAGAGGGCACTGCTCTGCCCTGGGCATTTGAGCTGCTACAAAACTTAATGGAGCTCATGCACGGGGGGAAATAAAGCGTTTTAATGGTTGATGTCATGCAGACGTGAAACCTGCGCCGCTGGACACCAGACCACTCTCATTAACAACAGAAAACAGCTTATTCACACACGAGGTCACTTTCTCACACATCTGTAAAATACCCTTCAGGACCCCTAATCTAACTGAGAGACTGCCGTGATGGTTTAAATAATCAGATTAAAACTAATGAACAACTGAGCTGAAGAGAAGACAGGTTTATAACACACTTTTTCATCCACTGAAAACTAAATAAATACATTTGACTAAAAACTCAATACATAGATTCTGAAGCATCTCACCTTTTGAAAGAGGTTTTGAAGACATTCGTGAGAATAACCCGCATTACTGGCGTCGTCTTTTTTACACTTCCACTTCAGCTGAAAAGGTAAAAGAAAGCATGAAACTCATATTTAAAGCAACAATGATATTATTAAAATTGGACAAGTATTTATATATCATGATAGTACTTGTTGTACTGCCTTTCACCCTAAGAGCGTAGCAGAACTGCAATGTTTGCAATGTCTAATATTCATTAAATATGGGTAAAAACTAGACAACAATATACTGTATGACACTGCACTGTATCACATCAACAGTTTTGGCATGAAAAAAAATTGCAGAATAACTGTGAGAGCTTGTTGAAGTCACACAAAAAGGTCACAATTAGTTAACGCATTGCTTTTGGAACACATTAAGCAATTTGCCAAGTAACTTAATTTTTTATTTATTTTTTTGCTGCTTGTTCAATTTACTTAATTAAAATGTACGAAAGCAACAACTTGATTTCAACTTGTGTTCTATCCATTTATATTTGTAAACAGAAGTTTACTTAATCCATTTGAGTTGGGACTACACAAATACTTTTTGTGATGTTAATGTAGCTCTGTATAAAATGATTATTTAAATAGCACTGACACATCTAATTTTGTTGGGTTTACCCAATTCAATTAAGTTCTTTCTACACAAAGTGTTTGCGTTGAGACTACATAGTAATTTTAATTTCATTGCGCTCTATTTAAACTTGTAAACGGAAGTTTGCTTAATCCATTTGAGTTGGGACTACACGAATACTTTTTGTGATGTTAATGTTGCTCTGCATAAACTGATTATTTGAGTTGAATTGACACATCTAATTTTGTTGGGTTTACCCAATTCAATTAAGTTCTTTCTACACAAAGTGTTTGCGTTGAGACTATATAGTAATTTTAATTTCATTGCGCTCTATTTAAACTTGTAAACGGAAGTTTGCTTAATCCATTTGAGTTGGGACTACACGAATACTTTTTGTGATGTTAATGTAGCTCTGCATAAACTGATTATTTGAGTTGAATTGACACATCTAATTTTGTTGGGTTTGCACAATTCAACTAAGTTCTTTCTACACAAAGTGTTTGTGTTGAGACTACATAGTAATTTTAATTTCATTGTGCTCTAGCCATTTAAACTTGTAAACAGAAGTTTACTTAATCCATTTGAGTTGGGACTACATTAATACTTTTTGTGATGTTAAGGTAGCATTGAAGAAACTGATTATTTGAGTTGCACTGAAATGTCTAATTTTGTTGGGTTTGCACAATTCAACTAAGTTCTTTCTACACAAAGTGTTTGTTTTGAGATTACATAGTAATTTTAATTTCATTGCGCTCTATCCATTTAAACTTGTAAACGGAAGTTTACTCAATCTATTTGAGTTGGGACTACACGAATACTTTTTGTGATGTTAATGTAGCTCTGCATAAACTGATTATTTGAGTTGCATTGAAATGTCTAATTTTGTTGGGTTTGCCCAATTCAACTAAGTTCTTTCTACACAAAGTGTTTGTGTTGAGATTACATAGTAGTTTTAAGTTAAGAAAACTCATTTCAAACACGTGGAACCACTTTCCACGATTGAATCAAATTCAGCCAAAGAGCTATTTTCTTTAGTGTAATATGTTTTTTCCCAAAATGTTTACTGATTCAAAAAAACATTCCACCGAAAATATCAACTTACATAACTTTGGGACAATTTTTCGAAGCGTAGCAAAAATGCATAGCTATGGAGTCTATTCAGTAAATCGTTGATTTAAACTATTCAAAATGATTTTCAGCTGTTTCTGTGCTGTTCTGTCTTAAAATAAATCTTTGTTTTCGTATTCATGGTTTATTAAATATACTACCAAAAGTAATATCATTAATATTCTAGCAAATATATCATCACTACCAATAGTCCTCATTTATTAACCGTTTACGAATTTGCCCTTACTGCTTGTAATAAACTATTTTTCATACACTATTGTGTGTTGAATTGTGTTCAGAATTTCCACTTACTGTCTAAAAAAGCAGTGATGAAATCTTGAATCCCTAAATGCCCAGCACTGCAATTTTGCCATGTTTTTTCAAAATTCACCCCAAAACCAAATATGCATACAAATTACCATTTTTATAACCAGTGGCTTCCTAAAAACACTTTCAAGAAGAATAAATTTTTTGAGGGTCTCTGAAGGGGTAAATTATGGGTTGCTGACATGAATTAAAGTTGACGTGTCCTGCGGTGTGACTTGCTATACTACATCTTAAACTACTTTGCTCATTCTTTTTTTATCATTTTGCATGCAGCATTTAGGATCTTTACTAAAGTTGTTTATATAAATTGAAAGATTACATGGAATATTAGTTTTAAAAAAAACATACTGCATTAGAGTAATGAGAATCTAATGAGAATCACAATTGATAATAATGAGAATTACAAAACAACTCGAAAGTAAACTATGCATTACAGTAACGAGAATTTGGGGAGAATGTGCTTAACTGTGACGAAAATAATGTCACAATTGTAATGGTGAAATAGGCTTTATTTTCTCATAAGTGCAAATTTATTTTGATTCAATGCTAAACATAATTCTCTTTTTTTTCTTATGTTGGGGTTGAAATGTCTGAAGTCGTTAAGACAAGACGTGGCCACCGCTCGGCCCTCGCTGTTCTCTGGCGATCCATCACAGGCTGCTGGGAAAACAATTTAGAAGAGAGTTCATGCTAAATATCACGTACATCACCCGAACGCTAGTGTTTATTTGTCCTAAACGAGCACACAAACGTGAATGTAATTCATCAGAGGACAGATGCGTCTGGATGAGTGTGGAACACATTAATGAGTTTAAATACATCAACACATTAGCTAACTTCACTGTTTGTGCTTTAATAAAGAAAACTGAAAATCTTCTTCATTTAATTAGTTTAGGGTCTCCAGACACTGCAATGACTTTGAAGGACAGGAACGGAATGATATCAGAGTGATAATTTATATAATGAGAATTATGGTCATGCAGTGAGTTCTCGGGTCACTTATCGGGTCAGTCTAAAGAGGATTCTTGCCTTTAGAAACCTGAACATATGTGTTTATCTGTTCACGTTGTTGGCAGACTATATCGTTAAAGATTTTATTATGAGATTTTACAACATTCTTATGACACAGATAGGCATGGCATACTGTTTCGTGACCTTATTGTTATTGGCCAATATTAGTGTTTTGTTAATTATCAGTTTTGGGGTGTTTCTTCAACTTCGGGCACTTTTATCACTGAGGACTTCAAGAAAGTAAAGTCTCAAACATTTTTCACACTCTCAGTAGTTGATTTAATTTGCCTACTAACAATGTGCAATGGTGTGTGTTCATGCATCACAGGAGATTTATGGCATTTTTGTGTAATTTCCAGCACCTCTCAAATTCTGTATTGTGTTTAATAGAATTCTGTGCTGGAAATGACACTGATGGAAATGACATTTTTAATGTTTCTCAAATAAAATGACAGACTCTTTTTGTTTTGCTAAGGCTAATTGCATAGATTACATTTTATGCATCCTAAATACACACACACACACACAAAAAAAAAAGTTTACACTTTTTGCATAATTTGCCAAAATTACAGCCAATAAAAAGTGATATTTCCCTTTTTTTTTTTTCATCTCGTATTTCATCTCAAGCATGCTCTTCACTGACAGATTTGTACACTAACATTAGCTAAAACTTTATTAGAGGCAACATTGCTTGGTGTGCTGGAAATTATCACATCACAATTATCACAACTGTGGGACAGTCATAATTTTAGAAAAACTGATAGAAATAATTTTTCACACAATAAATATTGAAATGGTTTTTGTTTATTTCACTCTTTGTTTAGATGATCAGTTTTAAACATATAATAATTTGTATTTTTATAATGGATTTTCATTGTTTAATATTAGGGATTCTCACCAAACTGGCTCAAAGAATGAGCCCACTCGGACCCACTGGGGGACGCGGAGATGTTCGGAAAAAATAAGGGAAAAATGAGGGCTCGACCCGCAAATGCACTTTGTGCAATATGGAATTTTATTTATAGTGCACCGATAAAAAGAAGGTGAATCCAAATGTTAAGTAATATTTACAGCTAGTGCAGACCAAAACCAAAGTATCAAAGAAAATATAAATCAATAAAAGAAAATATATAAATATATAAAAATACTGTATATACACAAAGGGGTATCCACAGTATACACTCTTTGAAGTAGCACTACTATGGTAGTGCTACTGCACGCTCGCTGGGCTCCCCTCTTATAGCTCCAGGCTCCTCCCCCTCAAGAGCACACCATTGATTAAGTAAGTATCAGTCACCATAAGTACTGCATATACTTCTTTACATACACATAAACAATAAAAATCCATATTTGATCATTATCAGATCAAATAATAACATAAACATTACAATGAACAATCTACCTTTTAACAAACCCCTTGTTCTTTCAGATATATTTTCCCCTTGTTCCCCTTTATATAACACAGATGGTTTCATCAGTCTCCGGCTGCACTGCACCGGCACGGTTCAATGCCGTCATAATGGCCACCGTTCAATCGCTCAGTTTGGCCGGCGCAGCTCCGCAACACGGAAGGCCGACTACACCCACACAAGACAATAAACCATTAAACAAGACAACGTGTGTGTGTGTGTGTGTGTGATTTGTCCGTGTATGTAAGACTGTGGGGGGGGAGGGGTTTATGTATGTAGGTGTAATGTCCGTGTGCTACTGGAATCCTGTGTGCACCCGCTCCTCCGATAGCGGAGATGGCAGAAGGGGGGAAATTGAGCGTGGTTGAGGTGAGTGTGTGTAAAGCCAGTGCTGCCGTTCCCAATGGTGACGATCACTTCGTCACATCACCTCTCCCCTCTCCAGGCCGTGCACTGTCCGGGAACCTGGACAGATAGTCGGCAACCAGGTTCAGTCTTCCAGGGTGGTGCTGAACCTTGAAGGTGTAGGGTTGGAGGGCCAGGTACCATCTCGTCACCCGGGTGTTGTGGTTCTTCATAGAATGAATCCAAGGAGTGGTGGTGGCATAGTGGGCTAAAGCACATACCTGGTAATCAAAAGGTTGCTGGTTCAATCCCCACAGCCACCACCATTGTGTCCTTGAGCAAGGCACTTAACTCCAGGTTGCTCCAGGGGGATTGTCCCTGTAATAAGTGCACTGTAAGTCGCTTTGGATAAAAGCGTCTGCCAAATGCATAAATGTAAATGTAAAATGTAAGTCAATGCTCGATGGTCCATCTCTATGTTGAACTCCCTCCCTAGGAGATAGTATCGGAGACTCTCCAGGGACCACTTGATTGAGAGACATTCCTTCTCAACCGTCTAGTACCTGGTCTCTCTGGTCAACAGCGTCCTACTTAGGTAGACAACTGGCTTCTTGGTTCTTTCAGACCCCTGGGCCAGTATCGCTCCAATTCCCTTCTCGGAGGTGTCCACTTGCACCAGGAATCTTTGTGTGAAGTCCGGACTTTGTAGAACCGTGCTGGAGCACATCTTCTCTTTTAGCGTATTAAACGCGATCTCACAGTCCTCGGTCCACCTAACAGGGTTCTTATCACTCTTGCTCAGTAAGTTGGTCAGGGGTGTTGCTATGGTGGCGAAATCGGGGATGAATCAGCAGTACCAGCCCACTAGGCCCAGGAATGATCGCACCTCGTTCTTTGTACTGGGTCGAAGACTGCGTCGAATAGCCTCCACTTTGTCAACCTGGGGTCACAGCTCGCTGTTGCCCAGATGGTACACTATTAGCTGGACTCTCGTTGCGCCCACTCGCACATTGTTATGTTTAAGGACAGGCCCGCTGCTTGGATGTTCTCCAGGGTCTGTCGCAGATGTTTCAGGTGGTCTGCCCAGGTGTTGCTGTAAATCACCACGTCATCAAAGTAGGCAGCAGACAACTCTTCGCAGCCCTGGAGAACTCGGTCCATTAACCTCTGGAAGGTAGCAGGTTCCTCATGTATTCCAAAGGGTAAACCGTGAACTGGAATAGCCACAGCAGTGTCCTAAAGGTGGTGTACGGTATGGAGGCAGGATCAAGGGGCACCTTCCAGTACCCCTTACACAGGTCCAGTGTGGTGGTGAGCCGGGCCTTTCCTATCCTCTCCAGCAGATCATCAATCCTAGGCATACGGCAGTCAAATTTGGACTGGGCATTCAGCTTGCAGAAATCGATGCAGACCCGTAATGATCCATCCTTCTTCTGGACTATGACCAGGGGACTGCTCCACTCGCTCATGGAGGCTTCAATCACTCCCAAGACGTTTCATTTCCTTAATTTCTTCCTTCAGTGGAACCACCAATCTTTCTGCCACCCGGTAAGGTCACTGTCTAAAAGGGGTTGTGTCGGAGAGATGGATAGTGTGGTGGATCAGCTTAGTCCGTCCAGGCCTCTGGTGGAACAAGGCAGGGAATTGGCCAAGGAGGTGTTGTAATTCAGCCCTCTGGGGTTCCTCCAGGTGTTCTAGGGTCACCACCGAAGACTGCCTCCATGGCTCTGACATACACAAATGTGTATCCACAGTATACACTCTTTGAAGTCGCTGACAGCACTACTAATGCACACTAGCTGGACTTACTCAAAAAAGCCATGAAGCTGAGTCTGGGCTCCCCTCTTATCGCTCCAGACTCCTCCCCCGCAGGAGCATACCATTGATCAGGTAAGTATCAGTCACTATTAGTACTGCATATACTTACTTATGTACACATAAACAATAAAATCCACATTTCCTCATTATTAGATCAAATAATAACATCAAACATACCAGTAAACAATCTACCACTTAACAAACCCCTTGTTCTTTCAGGTATATTTTCCCCTTCTTCCCCTTTAGACAACACAGGTGGTTTCGTCGGTCTCTGGCTGCACTACGCCAGCGTGGCGCAGTTCAATACCGTCATAACCGGCATTCGACCGCTCAGTTTGGCCGGCCCTGCTCCGCAACACAGAAGGCCGACTACACCCACAC
>NC_059360.1:48187500-48287500 GCF_019703515.2 Myxocyprinus asiaticus | reverse complement strand
AGTCTCTCTCATTTTCTATCTATACTTCTATCGCTGTTATTGTTGTCATCATCATATTTTATTATTACTATTACTTTTTCTCTAATTACCCTCTTTTGTTTGATTTATTTAGTTTAGTTTTATTTATTCTCTTCTTTCTTTTGGAAGAGAGAGAATCACAAGAGCACATTTCCAACAGGTCTGTCGACCAAGAACAGGTTGGCTGAGATAAGACACCTGGCTGAAACCTCAGGATCACCACTGGTGGATCCCCCACTTTAATATCCAAGCACGTGCGGCAGAGACGCGAGCCGGTCATGCCGGTGTTCTGGAAGGGTTTTGTTTTGTTTTGTTTTAAGATCTTTAGCCATTCGAGTCCTCTCTCCCTAACATGCGCTCATCTACAAACACTCTTTATAGATAAGCATGTTTTTTGTTTTTTTTAAAGAGACAGTACCGGTTTTAGCACATGTTCAACAAATCAATGTAAATACCAGTAAATAGTAAAAATTATGCAATTAAAAAACTGTAAAAAAAATGTTTTAAATGTAACAAGAAATAATATATAAAATATCTTATTTATTGATTAAATACATGGATTTGTTTATTTTTTAAATGTGACCAAAATGATGAAAAACTAATAAAATATAATTAGTTAAATATTTTCGTAATGTACCTAGTTAGAAGGTCTCAGCATTATTATTATTTCATATGTGAGCACAAGGAACATTATAACTGAAATATACCTATATGAATCGATATCGATAGCTTGTGAATTGAAATCGAAAAATCTGTATCAACATCCAGCCCTAAAATAATTTCATTAAAAAAAAAATTTTAAAAATGTTTTAATGATTGTTTATTTCAAGTAACTAATGAGCATTTACAACGTACTATATATATAATAAAATATATATACATAAAAATATATATAAAACTAAAAAGTATTAAATGAAATAAAATGATAAAAATACAATTTAATACAAAAATAATTTCGTAAAAATGATTTTATATTTAAAGTAATTAATTAACATATAAAACATACTTATATAAACATTACAATTAAAAACTATAAACAAAAAAAAAAACATGACAAAAAATAATTTGATAAAAAAATCTTTTCCTTTTTTTTTTTTTTAAGTAATTAATTCATGTTTACAATGTACACACACACACACACACACACACACACACATTTATATTAGTAAAAAAAAATTATAAATAACGCTGTGTATCAAAAACTAAATCTAAAATGAATTTGTGGTCCTTTTCTGTGTATTTTAGTTTAGTTTCAGTCCAGTTATGCTCATTTTTATATTTACTTCAGTTATTCAAAAATAACACTGGGAACGCCAGTCGTCCGCACGCAAGGGGGTTTCAAAAGTAGCGTGACCTTCGCCGCACCCCCTGTGCAGGCGCAAGTCTCGCAGCCCCTCTCGTGTGAGCTGGTAAATGGCCACATGCGAGTCTGCATATTCTGCAATCGTCTCCACTTTCATTTTGGGAAAGTGACGCCGGTCCGTACACCATTATCCTTTGGTTCCCATTTTTGACTTAATCAAGAACTGTTGCAGGCATCCGGAGACCACAGGGAACAGAACACCCCTCCAAAACACACCATGATCTTCCGAGGTGCATGTCCTAGATTTTCCCCATACAGATTTGAATTTCCCAGCATTGGTTATGCACATGTTCTGGGTAAATGGGGGGTATAAGAGAACACACATGCAGGAGTTTGTACAATCTGCCAACTGCTGAAGCTCGGAGCGTTTCTGCAACGTTTGCTGCATCAAGTGTTTACCAGTTTAATCTATGAATTCAAAGGCAATTTGTTACATTTTTTTGGGATGTTAAAATACTTTCAATGATCTCAGTTTTATGTGTAGAGACAACTATAATTAAGCCATTCCTTGGTTGATTTCCCAAAAGAGTGTGAACAAACACTGTGGCACTTTTGACATTAGGCCAGTAACATACTATACACAAGTACGTAAACACAGACGTAAACATTTGGCCAACAAATTGCTTGCGTGCGGTCCCGTTCTTGCGTTACTCTGGCAGTAAAACAATTTCGATTCGTCCCTTGTTTATTATAAATCTGGGTCACTTACAATGGAAGTCAATGGGGTCAATCTGTAAACATTAAAATACTCACTGTTTCAAAAGTATAGACACAAGACATAAACAATATGTGTGTTAACATGATTTTACTGTGATAATATCACTTACTAACCACATCTGTGTGAAGTTAGTAACATGACTAGTAATAGCGATGAAAAATAAACTACCACTGTTTTTTGGGAAAAGAAACCTTCCTCGACTAACATTATAAGTGGATTTCTTTATGTGTAAATGTAGTAGGCTAAGTTTTATCTTTAAATATATAAAATGAAAACTAAACGATAAAGAAGTGAATTGTAAAGAATTAAGATTCTGATTCCTCTTAGCGACTCCGGTTCCTTAACGGTTCCATGAACGATTCATATAGTACTTTTGAGGAAGAATGATTTCGGCCTTTTTTCCAAATGATACGAGATCACTTCAGATTACATTTTTGATTCACTAAAACGAACAGTCTCATAAGAGTCATTTGTTCAGAAATCAATCGACATGCTGGTCGTGTGCTGTGTTTTGAGCTGTAGAATCAAAAGAACCGACTCACTAGATTCATTAGTTCAGGAATCAGATTACGTTGGTCGTACTGGATGTTTCAGGCTGTACATTCAAAAGAACCAACTCATTAGATTCATTAGTTCAGGAATCAGATTACGTTGGTCGTACTGGATGTTTCAGGCTGTAGATTCAAAAGAACCGACTCATTAGATTCATTAGTTGGGGAATCAGATTACGTTGGTCGTACTGGATGTTTCAGGTTGTAGATTCAAAAGAACCGACTCATTAGATTCATTAGTTCAGGAATCAGATTACGTTGGTCGTACTGTATGTTTCAGGCTGTAGATTCAAAAGAACCGACTCATTAGATTCATTAGATGGGGAATCAGATTACGTTGGTCATACTGGATGTTTCAGGTTGGAGATTCAAAAGAACCGACTCATTAGATTCATTAGTTCAGGAATCAGATTACGTTGGTCATACTGGATGTTTCAGGTTGGAGATTCAAAAGAACCGACTCATTAGATTCATTAGTTCAGGAATCAGATTATGTTGGTCGTACTGTATGTTTCAGGTTGTAGATTCAAAAGAAAAGACTCATTAGATTCATTAGTTCAGTTGGTCGTACTGTATGTTGCAGGTTGTAGATTCAAAAGAACCGACTCATTAGATTCATTAGTTCAGGAATCAGATTACGTTGGTCGTACTGTATGTTTCAGGTTGTAGATTCAAAAGAACCGACTCATTAGATTCGTTAGTTCAGGAATCGGATTACGTTGGTCGTACTGTATGTTTCTGGTTGTAGATTCAAAAGAACCGACTCATTAGATTCATTAGTTCAGGAATCAGATTACGTTGGTCGTACTGTATGTTTCAGGTTGTAGATTCAAAAGAACTGACTCATTAGATTCATTAGTTCAGTTGGTCGTACTGTATGTTGCAGGTTGTAGATTCAAAAGAACCGACTCATTAGATTCATTAGTTCAGGAATCAGATTACGTTGGTCATACTGTATGTTTCAGGCTGTAGATTCAAAAGAACCGACTCTTTAGATTCATTAGTTCAGGAATCAGATTATGTTGGTTGCACTGTATGTTTCAGGTTGTAGATTCAAAAGAACCGACTCATTAGATTCATTAGTTCAGGAATCAGATTATGTTGGTTGCACTGTATGTTTCAGGTTGTAGATTCAAAAGAACCGACTCATTAGATTCATTCGTTCGGGAATCAGACTACGTTGGTCATACTGTATGTTTCAGGTTGTAGATTCAAAAGAACCGACTCTTTAGATTCATTAGTTCGGGAATCAGATTACGTTGGTCGTACTGTATGTTTCAGGTTGTAGATTCAAAAGAACCGACTCTTTAGATTCATTAGTTCGGGAATCAGATTACGTTGGTCGTACTCTATGTTTAAGGTTGTAGATTCAAAAGAACCGACTCATTAGATTCATTAGTTCGGGAATCAGGCTACATTGGTCACACTGTATGTTTCAGGTTGCAGATTCAAAAGAACCGACTCATTATATTCATTAGTTCAGGAATCAGATTATGTTGGTCGTACTGTATGTTTCAGGCTGTAGATTCAAAAGAACCGACTCATTAGATTCATTAGTTCAGGAATCAGATTACGTTGGTCGTACTATATGTTTCAGGCTGTAGATTCAAAAGAACCGACTCATTAGATTCATTAGTTCAGGAATCAGATTACGTTGGTCGTACTATATGTTTCAGGCTGTAGATTCAAAAGAACCGACTCTTTAGATTCATTAGTTCAGGAATCAGATTACGTTGGTCGTACTATATGTTTCAGGCTGTAGATTCAAAAGAACCGACTCTTTAGATTCATTAGTTCAGGAATCAGATTACGTTGGTCGTACTATATGTTTCAGGCTGTAGATTCAAAAGAACCGACTCATTAGATTCATTAGTTCAGGAATCAGATTACGTTGGTCGTACTATATGTTTCAGGCTGTAGATTCAAAAGAACCGACTCTTTAGATTCATTAGTTCAGGAATCAGATTACGTTGGTCGTACTATATGTTTCAGGCTGTAGATTCAAAAGAACCGACTCTTTAGATTCATTAGTTCAGGAATCAGATTACGTAGGTTGCACTCTATGTTTAAGGTTGTAGATTCAGTAGTGTCGTAGCGCTGCTTGAAACACTGTCAGAATATTTTATTAGTGTTCTTAAAATTGCACGTTCGAGAATCATTAAGTCGTGAAAACCATTCAGTTTTCGCTCCCCAGCCCTTCTAAACTACAGTACTCACCAGCTTTGGGATTGTCTGGGTTTTTATCAGGGTGGCATGACAACGCTCTCTGTCTGTACGCTTTCTTGATCTGTAAAAGAGAGAAAATAAGAATCAAACTTCAGAAGAATTTCACTGCGGTTCTACTGTGGTATCTTGCTATCTCTGCACACTATATTCATCTCATCTTGTTATCAGAAACACTTTTTTGATGTTTGGCCCAAGCCACTGTGCACTTCTTTGCATTTAATGTCATGATTAAACTTCATATTCTCTGTTGATTTTGTTATTGCACAAGAAAGTTATTATTCAAAAAGTTTTACATAACCCAAGGCACAGCAAAGCAGAACGCACAGTTTCCTGGAAAGCATAAACCATCCGGAGATGTTTTATAACAATAGATGGCGGTCACATCCACCGCAACCCCGAAACCCCACGAGACATCCGACCCAAATACCCCTCTTAAATCAAAGTGCACATTAATGTCAAACTGCACACGCATCAATGCACGTCTGTACATGTGAAAAACACGCAAGTGTCCAATACTAGAACAAGAGCCACTTAAAACACACTACTGCCAACAAATCTCAGACATGACTTGCACTGTCAAAAAAAAAAAAACATGCAGTTATTTGGTCTCAGGACTGTTTGAGAATGTGAACCGCACATCTCATTTTGGGTCATCCTGGCTGAGTTTTTTTTTTTTTTTATCAGACTGCTTCTATCGCTGCTGACAGCGTCTCACGGGACACTTTGGCATCATCTCAATGAGACTTCAGTCCACAAAAAGCAAGGCCTGATTCACTGCGGTCTGCAAGCACATTCTTACCCACTTATCCTCCAGACACGGACCAACAGATGGCTCTTTAAAGGCATAATTTATCCAAAAATGTACAGTCAGTCATCGTTTACTCACCCTAAAGTTGACTCAACCCGTTAAGACTTGCGTGGAACACAAAAAGATGAAGTTATGCAGTATGTCAGTCTCAGTCACCATTCACTTGCATTGCATCTTGTTTCTACACAATGAAAGTCAATGGTGACTGATATTGAACATTCTGATTAACATCTCATTTTGTGTTCCATGGAGTAAAAAAAGTCATACAGGTTTAGAACAACATGAGGGTGAGGAAAGAATGACAGAATTTTCATTTTTGGGTCAACTATTATTTTAAGATGTTTTAATATCTATCTATCTATCTATATATATATATATATTATTAGCTGGGCAATTTTCCATGTGATTCACACCCATTTTTAAAGTATAAATTAATATATTAGATAAAAGAAATGAAAATATAATTATATATAAAATAATATCGTATATATAAATATATATATATATATATATATATATATATATATATATATATATATATTAGCATAAAAAAAGGACAGTCTTTTATTTTAAACAAATTATTTTCATTAATGGTAATATAAATGAAAACTTTTGCAACGCAAATTGCACTGAAAATGTTCTTAGGTGTCATACTAAATTTCACAGTGCAAAAAAAAACCTTAATGCAAAAATATTTATTTTATTTTATTATTTTTTTATTTGGAGTGAAAAATGAGCTGTACATTTTTTCATGCAATTCACACCATTTTTTTTAAATATGCATTAATATTATAGATAAAATAAATAATATCGAATTATACATAAAATAATATTGTATAATATATAAAAAAGGACAGTCATTTATTTTAAACAAATGATTTTCATTACTGTACTATGATAATATGAATAACTTTTTATGCAGCACAAATTGTGTTAAAAATGTTCTCTTATGTGCCATAATACTGACACAGCTCAAAAAAAAAACCTTAATGCAACAATATATATATCTTTTGAATTGGGGTGAAATATGATCTGTGCATTGTTTTATGTGATTCACACAAATTTAAAAAAAAAAAAATACATTATATTAGATAAAATACATTACTATAATAATATGTAAAATAATATTGTGTATAAAGGACAGTTATTTCTTTAAAAAAATATTTTCATTACTATAAAACATTTTGCAACGCAAATTGCACTTAAAATGTTCTTAGGTGTCATACTAAATTTCACAGTGCAAATAAAAACCTTAATGCAAAAATATTTATTTTATTATTTTTTTTATTTTATTTGGAGTGAAAAATGAGTTGAGCGTTTTATCATGCGATTGACACCCATTTTTTAAATATGCATTAATATATTAAATAAAATATATGAATATGTAATAATGTATAAACTATTGTATATCGATATCATTTATAAAAAAAGACAGTAATTTCTTCAACTGCAGCGCCACCTTCTGGTTACACACATAAACTCACCTCATTTATTACAACAATAACAGTCGATTCCTCAAAGATTAAACACTCAGAAAACGTAATTTTGGACAGAATTGTTGAAATTAAATGTGTGTTTTCGTACTAAAAGCAGTCAGTAAAGCTCAAGTATGTTTAAAACCATCTTTAAACATTGAAGATACTCAGTATGCCGAAAGTATATGATTATGAGCCTGTTGTAGAGCAGAAACAACATCTTTAAACATCAAAAAACTCATCGAACTAAATCAACTTAAATGCAATTTAATTTTAAAAGCGTTTTTAACATTTATAATCAGTTACTGTCCATGTAGTCTTACATTCATTAAGGACACCAAACAGCCCCTATTACACCATCTACCTGTTATAAAGATGACATTATAGAGTCATATTTTTATTTGGAAGTTTATATGATTTCATACATTATTATTTTGTCATTAATATACAGAAACAGTCACGTATGCAGATAAGCTAATGAATAAAGCTGTCAGATTGACGAACCTGTTTCTCTGTGGCTTTCGATTCAACACCCAACAACGCGTAAAGATCCATCTGTAAAATCTCTTTTGTTGAAGACATGATTTAATTTGACTAAATTATAATAAATGTGTTAAAACGATGTCCTTCAGATGCTCGACAACAGTTTCAGAAGGACTTCTTCTGTGTGGTTTCTGTGCGCCGTATTGAATCCACAGCGCCACCAACAGTGAGGGTGAAGAAGTGCTGCTATATATATATATATATGTATATATGAGGCTGCTTCAACTGATTGAAAATAATAACACTTTATTAATTAATCCTATATTAATATCTCCTTCTTGGTAGATAGATAAAATATTTTTTTTAAATAAAAAAAGTTAATATTTTTTTTGTTTTATTTTACTTTATTTTGTATTAATTTATTCATGTATTTATTTATTTATTTATTTTTTAGTGAATTAAGTCTGGGCTAAAAAAAAAAAATCTGTCTTACCTTTTTCTGTATTGCAATACAGAATGCATAAGTTGCAACAAAATGTTTGCATTGGCTTGGGTTTGTCTACCAGTCTAGCCAGGATAAGTGAGCAACAATTAGATGAATGTGGGGTTAGTTGAGCACTTAGGGATTTGTTCATTCCCATCCCATTGACTTATACAGGTGTGGAATGTAACCTAATGCTGACTATAAAATATAGCTATAAACAACATTTTCATGCACACTTTCATATGTGACAGTATAGTGTCTATACATATGGTTTATAGCCAGCACAGATCCTTCTGCCCTACAAGGGAGAGATGGTGACTATGTTCAGAATAGCATACTAGCATGCAGTATGTATATACTGGGAACAGTATGCACATTTTCTGCATGTATAAAATACTTGCATTTTCTTCTCGCATTATTTAATTAGACTGTCAAAAAATATTTTTGCACAAAATTGGATTTAAAAAAAAAAAAAAAGCTAAATAAATGTTTATTTTCAAGATAAAAATGACGCCACTCATTAAATCGAGCATGCAACATGAAGTCATGTTGACAATGACACTGCATACTACTGTTTGAAACGTTTGTCTTTGCATTCTGTTTACTATTTTCATTTTTTAAACAAACAGTAGGCAGTACAGTTTATTTATTTATTATAGAAATTATTGTTTTATTAAAATAGATGGGATCTTATTTTTATTTATTTATTTTTGTCTTTGCATATTGTTTATTGTTTTCATTTTTAAACAAATAGTAGACAGTTTTATTATTTATTTAGTTATTTCTGTTTGTCTTTGGATACTGTGTGCTCTTTTTAAAAAAAACTGAATGCAGTATGTGGTTTAATTAATTAATTAACATAACAAGGACATTACAATTTATGTATTTATTATTTTTGTTTTATTAATTAATTTATTTATGTTTGTCTTTGAATACTGTGTACTGTTTCATTTTTTTTTAAACATAGAAGGCAGTTTATTTGTTTATGTATTTTTTTATTTTATTTATTTTATTTACATTACTAGGACCTTAATATTTATTTATTATTTATTTATTTTGTTTGTTTGCTTGTCGTTGCATATTGTGAACTGTTTTCATTTTCAAACAAAGAGTAGACAGTGTGCAGTTTATTTATTTATAATAGCAATTATTATTTTATTAAAATATCTGGGATCTTAATTTATTTATTTTTTATTTTACTTTCATTTATGTTTGTCTTTGCATATTGTGTACTGTTTTTATTTTTAGTAGTTAGTGTGCACTTTAGTTATTTATGCAATTTATACATATATATATATATATATATATATATATTTCTAGGACCATACTATTTATTTATTTATTTATTTATGTTTGTCTTTGCATACTGTGTGCTATTTTTATTTTATTTATTTTTTAAACTGAAGGTAGTATGCAGTTTGTTTATTATTTATTTTATTAACATCACTAGGACATTACAGTTTGCTTTTATTTGTTTTATTCATTTATTTATGTTTGTTTGTTTGTTTGTTTGTCTTTGCATAATGTGTCCTGTTTCATTTATTAAACAAAGTGAAGGCAGTATTTTATTTAGTAATTTATTTTGAACATTACTAGGGCCGTATTCATTAGTTATCATGACAATAAAGTTCTTTGAAATAAAATTAAAAATGGGAATACAGTAAATAACTGCGCAGTGTTTCGTGAGCAGTACGCCAGTGTGCTCCAGTCTGACCATTGCCGATGTGTTTTGATTGACAGAGGGGCAAATTGAGACACGCCCACTCAGTCTCAGGGGGCGGAGTCAGCACATGTGTCAGCAGCAGCAGCAGCAGCGCGAGTCAGTCCAAGAATTTCACCCTCATCCGCTCGAAGTATCAGGAACAACACCCGGAATGTGTTTCATCTCATCATTCCTGTCACACATCACATCCTGAAGAACATCGAGTGAATACAGAGGTGAGAAACATAAATGTTTCATGTATTTATATCTATACAAATACACTTGATTTAACGATTTATTCAAATAACACCTAGTTTCAGACTAAAATCAGCTGTTTCTGAAGTAGTGTATATGCTGCTTATGGCGCTGTGGAGGAGAATTCGCCATGTTTAGGAGTGAAGGATGTTATGTCGGTGAACACAGAAAACAGCAGATCTTTAGAGCTTTTAATTCAAGGACAGTGTTGACTCTAAACCTTTCTGTACTGTACTGTTGACTATTGATCAGAAGATCAAAGCGTTACGTCAACACGCAGGTTACATTGTTGCGTTTGTCATCTGAATGTAACATTTACAGTTGAAATCACATGATAGTGTCATTGCATGTTGCTGCATCTGTTCTGTCATTGTGTATAATGATATTAGATGTGCATGAGGAGGTTGCTGTGAAATGAGGGTCAAAGTTAGTGTTTGTGCTTTTTAAAGATTATATTTTAAATATGATTGAGATCTAAAAAGAGACTTTTAGACACCAGAACAGTTGTATATGTCAGTATGACGTTCCACAAAAATGTATATGTAATGTAAAAATCAAATTTACTGTATTTACAATAACTTTTTAATATGATGCTGCTTTGAAAACTGTCTTCAGTTACTTTTATTGTTTATGAGTATTTCCATGGCAGTAATTCCACCATATTTTCTCTTCTGCTCTGAGTTGTTTCTGGGACATACTGTGATTTATTTCACATTTGTGACTCTGTGTGGGTGTAAATGCATTGGTGTAGGCGTTTTATTCAGCGCTGATAATAACTGCGGATCTGTGTGGAGATCATCTGAATGACAGCAATCAAATGTAGAGGAGGAAATAGCTCGATTTGTGCTTTATGTTAGTCACTGAAGCATGTTTTTTTTTTAATGTTTTTGCATTCAGAGTTGACATTTTTAATATCAGCATATAATATGATATTAATGCATGAGTTTAGTGTAAAATAACAGGATGTTTTCCTCCAATGTGGTTGTGAATTATACAAATTCAGGGTCATAGTATATCTGCTCTTTAAACATGTCTGGAAAAGTTCCCCCAAAAATAAATGTTTTTTTTTGTCATTATTTACTCATCCTTATGTCGTTCCAAACCTGTATGCTTTTATTTTTTCTGTTGAACACTAAAAGAAACTTGTTTAAAGAATCTTTACACAGCTCTTGCCGTACAATGACAAAATGTTCATTTTTGGGTGAACTGTTCCTTTAATGTTTTAAAATGGGCTTATATAGCATGTAGAGAGGCAGTTAACCTTTATATGAGTATTACCATGACAGTTCTTTCAAAACATTTTGTCTTCTGCCCTGTGTTGTTTGTCCTTGTTGTGGCACATGATACATATTGTGATTCATTTGGTATAATGCATGGCCGAATGTTTGTGGACACAAGAGCTCCACACCCATATGTGATGTTTGAACTTTTATTTTCAAATTCATTGGCATTAATATGCAGTTGGTCATGTAGTGTACACTCAAAAAATAAATCAGTGGTTTTACATGTTTGTAATGAGTTTTCTTAAATTAAAATTACTATGTTATATCAACTTAAATATTTCAAGTAGATGGAACTTAATTGAATGGAGTAAACCTAAGTAAAGTAGACATGTTCAGTCATGGGCAGTGGCTTTACATGTTTATAATGAGTTTTCTTAAATTAAAATTATTATGTTATATCAACTTAAATACTTCAGGTAGATGGAACTTAATTGAATGGAATATACCTAACGTAAAGACACTGTCCATGAATGAACATGTTTGTAAAGAGTTTTCTTAAATTAAAATTACTATGTTATATCAACTTAAATACTTCAAGTAGATGGAACTTAATTGAATGGAGAAAACCTAACTAAAGTAGACATGTTCAGTCATGGACAGTGACTTTACATGTTTGTAAAGAGTTTTCTTAAATTAAAATTACTATGTTATATCAACTTAAATAATTCAAGTAGATGGAACTTAATTGAATGTAGTAAACCTAACTAAAGTAGACATGTTCAGTCATGGACAATGACTTTACATGTTTGTAAAGAGTTCTCTTAAATAAAAATTACTATGTTATATCAACTTAAATACTTCAAGTAGATGGAACTTAATTGAATGGAGTAAACCTAACTAAAGTAGACATGTTTAGTCATGGACAGTGACTTTACATGTTTGTAAAGAGTTTTCTTAAATTAAAATTACTATGTTATATCAACTTAAATACTTCAAGTAGATGGAACTCAATTGAACAAAGTAAAACCAACTAAAATAGACATGTTAAATTAACTCAGTACTAGGAATTAGAAATACCCTACCTAGTTTCAGTTAACCAATCAAAAATATTCAAGTTGTCCCAAAACAAATAGATTAAGTAAGCTTGAAAGCGTTGAAACAACTCAGTTAATTTAAGTTCACTTGGTTACATGCATTTTTTGAGTAATATAATCAAGGGAGGATTCAGTAAAATGGACAGTAGTGAAAGTTCTTTTTTTGAGTGTATTTGTGACTCAGGGCTCTATTTACTTGAGTGCACAAAGCACAGCACTACGAACACGCGCAACGTCTTATCCAATTTTTGTGAGGGCGCTAATTCTAAGTGCAATTTTTGCACAGGCGCAAAGCACAATTGAGCGTGTGTGGGAGTGTTTGCACTACTGTGGGTGTGTGGATGCAAACCGTGTATTGTATGTAAATGAAGTGGCGCAAATCGTAATTTGCTATTTCCCTGAGGAATATGTCATTGCATTAAGACGTCTCCAAAGCAGGTCTTATCTCAGTTCCTGCATTTGCAGTTTGGAGATTCCACCTGCAGGTGGTAATAAAGTTCGTAAAATAAATGTCCTAACTCTAAAAAAATATAGTTACAGTCACTGTCATAGCTCGTGGTCACTATAATGTGGTTCTCACTCTCGGTGGGGCGCGTGGTGAGTTGTGCGTGGATGCCGCGGAGAATAGCGTGAAGCCTCCATACACGTTATGTCTCCGCGGTATAAAAGGAGCATGTCACTGTCATAGAAATATGCTTGACATTAATCAAGGACACAGTTAATGCACAAAAGAACATCATTTTTAATTCTTCTAATTCATTGCATACAGTCCATTTACACCACCAACTTCTTATGAATGTGCTGTCTTTGTTTATATCGCTGGTGCTTGAGGGAATGGACTATATAGTAGGATGCAGATGTTGGAATAACCGGAGAAGAACCTCAGAATTAAATTGCACTTGACCCAGCCCATCAGTGCATGCTTGCATGAAAATACCAAAACTTACTGACTCAGCACTAGTGCTCTTAAAATAGGCCCTTAGTGTGGGTGAGTATACAGAGAACAGCTGGACGACAGCATTCAAATGTACAGAAGGAAAGAGTGTTTAAAGAGCCTCAATCAATTTAGTGCTGGAGTTCAGATAAAGTCTAAGTTGAACCAGATGTTCAAAGTCTTCAAAGACACTCCCGCTGAATTCCAGTGTTGTAGATGGATAACATTAGTTACAATTGTTCTGTAAAATCAACCTGTTGGACAGACTACAAAAGGTACAAAACAAAGCATCAGTCTACTTGCTATCAATCACAACACAAGAGTGTTTTTTTCTTTTAAAACTGGATTTTGACGTTCCCTATTGTTCTAGATAATGTTTAATTCTCTGGCTCCTCTTAATCCCATCCTCAAAAACAAAAGTCTGTCAGCCTTTAACAGCAGGCTTTAATCGTTTCTTTTGGCACGATCCATGTCATGCCATTTAAAATTGTTTGTCGAGTCGGTTATCAAAGCACTTCTAGGAAACTGCTGTTGTTTGTCCCGTTAGATTGTGTCATGAAAGCGTGACACTCAGGAGGAAACATGATACATTTATTCACTGTGACGATTCTAGTGATGCTCTTAATAAAAGCTCAAGTCGCATTTTCCTGTTTCTAGTATTGTAAAGCAAGTTTCACCCTAATATTTTCAGAATACTAATCCTTTGCATTGTTTTTTACATTCAGATACGAGGTACAGCTCGCTCACCAGTGATAGGATTGTTCATATGTAGGTTAACACTAATGAGAGCCTCTGACCTCACAGACTAGGGCAGTGAATGTGAGATACAGGAGATTTATCCAGGTCAAGATAGAGAAAAAACAGCTTTACTGGAATGTGCAGTCATACAGTAGGTGTTTCTGAGCAAAGAAATGCTGTAAAATAAACTTTTGACTTCATATGTTCTAACTGGTTCTTTAAATTATTTGGGTGATATTTTGGCTCCAAATCAAAAGAAACCTTGAAAGTATTTTGTTTTTACATTGTGACATAACTGAGATGACAATTAAGCACATTTACCTCGAAGTAAACTACATTGGGGGGTGGGGGGGAAATGTGTTGGATTTACTTAAAATATTTATGTAGCATTTTTGCATCACACTTTTTAAATAAATTCAACTTATGGTCATTTTATGCCAGCATAACTTCAAAACTTTTGTGAGACGTACACAAATGTATCAGTTCATTCAACTTTACTTAAAAAGGTATGTCACATGAATATTAACAAATAATAGCACGCTGCTTCATATGAACTTTACATGTTTATTATTGTTTCTACTTACTTTAAAAGAAACTAATGACTGAGTTCAGTCATTAAACAATTGATTCCCCAAAGAAGGGCTGATAAATCCGCACTTCAGCCATGTACATTCACATGCGCAAAGAAAAAAGACATGGATTGAACAGGATACAGCTTCACCAAAGGGAACATTAAAGAGCACCTATTATGGTTTTTCAAATATTACCTTTCATGTAGTGTGTTATATGGCTGTTTGTGAATGTAAAAAAGTCTGCAAAGTTTCAAAAATCAAAGTGCACGACAAATGTAGTTATTGACTCCCAAAAGAAAGAACCGATTCTGAACACCTGAAACGAGTCATTAGTAATTCCAGACTTACTTCCTGTACTAACCTACGTCATTTGGTAACAAAAAACCCGCCTCTGGTCTTCATTGGCTGCTCGCGAACAGCTTTGACCCGCCCTCAAACACTACACTAAGCGGTGGACCAATCACACCAGACTGGGACATCTGACCAATCAGATCAGAGTATGCTCTCTGAAAGGAGGAGTTTAGAACGGATCACTGAACGAGTCGTTTTTGACACTGGGGATAAAAAGGTAATGCTGCAATTTAAATTATGAGCAAATTAAAGTGTTTTTTGACCTTGGATGCATGTAAATCTATTGTATGAGACCTTTAAAACAAAATTAGGCACGTTTAAAAACCATAATAGGTGCACTTTAATCAATCAGCCTAATGATGACTTTACACAAAACCACTAATTACAGTAAAACAACGACAATAACACTAAAACGACCTAAAATCTCAGTAAATACCCCAATAAGTCACTTTTGACCAAACAAAAGCAAGGGCTTATGGGTATCCCCCACAACTTGATTGTTTGCGTTAGTAGTACTTAAAATCTTAATTTTATGGATTTTTTAAAATTTAGAATTACTCTTTTACTTTATGTATCACTCTAAGTTCACACTAATACTAATATTTTATTTTGTGCACATTAATGCAAATTAAGTAAAGCTAAATATGTTATAAATATGTACAAGGTTCCCACATTTCATGGAATTTTGCAATACAGTTTGCCAGTCATGGAAAAGACGTGGAAAAAAAATAAAAAATAAAATAATTAAATGTCTTGGAAAAAAAATGATTTGTCCTGGAAAATATTTAAGTATATTAGAACTGTTTGAATGTGTTGCTAACATGTTATAATAGGAGTCAAATACACAAATTTGTTTCGTTTTATTACTGCCGGCGGCTGCGCATTGTGAAACAACGTTAACGGTTAACTGGAATAAACGAATCTGTGTCACATTCTTTCATCTCTGCTTTGCTCCGTTGAAATAGTTTAAGTATTGATATAGTACAAATTAAGAAATTTTTTTCATTCCAACATTGCTGTTATGTTAACCACAAAAACATTTGACAGTCGGATATTTTTTTGAAAACAAATTCACACCTTGAGTTGGTAACGTGGTGATTCTGCCTTCATACCTCGAGATGTGAATTAATGTTCACACCACATTGGAGTCTGCTCATACCTCGGTTACCACATGTAGTATGCGGGAAAAACATGGACTGAATCATGGAATCTAGTCATAAAAATGACATTAGCTACAAAACGCAGAATTTCATGGAATATGACATATTTGGACAAAAATGAATATTTCAATGCACAGTTAATCAAAGTAAAATTGCGAAATGACAGTGTGATAATTATACCGCAAAAGTCTGTGATTTAATTAAATAAATATATAATCTGCAAGTGATGCATGTGTCAAAATGAATGTGTGAAGCCGGCCGCTCAAACACTGACCACGTTTACATGCACTTAAGAAAATGGCTCATTCCAGGGTTTTTGCAGAAAGCGGCGTTCTGAAACGTCATTGTGACGAGGAGGAGGGCATGGCCGGGCCGTAAGGGTGCACGGCCGGCGCTGAGTCACCTAATCAGCGTAAGAGAGAGATAAAGGGGAGCCGGAGATGCCAGTGAGAGAGAGAGACACACAGTGTTATGCTTGACATGTTATGCCATGTTATGTTGAAGTTAATTTGTATCATTGAGGGTGCTTTCACACTGGCGGTTTAGTTCGAAACAGAGCACGGCTCGCATGGAAAATTGGTAATGTGAAAGCTGTCATGTGGACCGGGGAGCACACCGCGGTACTGAACCTGAGACTACCTGTAGGAGGTGGTCTGAGTTTGGTTGCAATGGAACTTTAGCGTGATTCACGTGAATGCGAAAGCAACTCGGACTCGGGTGCCCTGCACATGCGTTTTAGCCGATGACGACATCTATCTATCAATCTACACGCCTTATAAATACTATATATAAATACTATTATAGGTTATAAATATAAGGTATAATAGGAGATGACTGTGGCGATAACTTCACCTTGGATACGAGCGTGAGTAAGCGTGCAGTGTAAACAAAGATGCAAATGAATTCCTTGCAATCAGCTGTCTCCTCAAAAAAACGCCGTTTGCGAGCAGCAGCAAGCCGCCTTCCCCTGGACATCTGATGAGTGACACCATGAAGCGCACATATACGCAGTTGTCCTTCACACTGCTGTGCATAATGGCACCAAAAAAACAAAAAGTATGATGAGTCGCATTGTGTTCTCCATGCGTGTTTGTGATGACGTAAGATGAATGCAAATGGACCGGGGTTCGATAGAATCAAGTGAGTGTGAAACCAGACCAAAGCTGCGGGGGGCAGCAAACGTGCCCAGTGTGAAAGCCCCCTAAAACTTTATGTTGAGCCAGGTCCCAGCTTCCGCCTTTCCCGACCAAACAGAGGTCTTTTACATTTGGTGCCAAAACCCGGGAAGGAGGAAGAGCACGCTGTCCGGGAGAACTCGCCACTGCCGTCCGGCAGGAGACGGAGGAGCCGCTGCTGTCCACCAGGGGACAGAGGGGTTGCTGCCGTCTGCCAGAAAGTGGAGGAGCCGTTGCCGGCTGCCAGGGGATGAAGGACCTGCTACCGTCTGCCAGGTTACGGAGGAGCTGCTGCCATCTGCCAGGGGGCGGAGTGGCTGAGGACCAGTGGATGGCGTGTTCGGGACCACTCGCTCTCTCTCTCTCTCTCTCTCTCTCTCATCTCCAGAAGGGGTCAATCAAATAATCAGTAAATAAAATTGAACAAATTTGTGACACAGATGCAAGCCTCACCAAAATACCCTTTATTTTTGCAGCTAATTCTGCACAATTGTGCAGTTAATTTGCTCTACTTGAATCATTATTATCGCTGCAATTGGTGCTTTTAGCTAATGCTTACAAAAAAATATCCCCGGAAGAAATGTTCATGGACCAGTGATTCTCTCACCTTTTACACCCTTCATGAGTTTGCATTCCTGTAATTTGCTGTGGCACTGCAAGAACAAATCTACAAATTAGAAAAGAAGCAAATTTGTTGTTTTTTTCATTACCCAATTAGAGCTCTCCTGTGACCTCATTACACAGCATACTGTACCTACGTGACTTGATAGTGGTGTGCCGTGGCAGAAAAAAGGACCCCATTGACTTACATTATATGGACAATAACACATAATAGATCAAAGAAAGTCATTCAAGTTTGAGACATAATGAGAGTGAGTAAATAATGAGAGAATTATCATTTCTGGGTGAAATATGACCTGGATGTGTTCTTGACAGGATGCGTGAGATTCACCAATTACTGGCCTCAATATAGAAGATTAAAAAAGGAGAGCTAATGCGTCTGGTTGTTATGGCAGTGAGGATTATTGAGTTTCCTCACATGAATGTCCTTTCCTTCCTGTTCAGCGCCCTGCGCTGAAATCCTTCATGACTAAAGCGTTTCATTGGTGACTTCAGAGTGTTTTTGTCAGGGAAATTCCAAGCATACGTTCTAAAATTCCTTCTAACATTCTTGTTGTGTAACACGTTCTCCGATCAGCAGAAAGTGAATGTTTTATTTTATCTCAGCTGGTGAACCGAATATGTGTGTTTTCGAATTTTACAAAACAATGTGAACACTATTGATATCAGATTTCGCACTGGAAAAGTAATTGAATAAGATCGTTGTTAATCTGGATCTGGTGGTTTATCACTCAAAAATGTGTCACATCTCTGTTCTGACAGGATCACAGACAGCAGGGAAAAAATATTTTTAAGATTTATGCATTTCAATTTCATAACAAACTTCCATCGATTTGAATTGTGTAATGTTTAGCCAAATTTAATTAATAAAACTTAAAATATTTAGATTTTTAACCCTTTAAGCTCTGAGGGTGTGAAAGCCAAAAGCCACATTAATTCCCTATTTTTTTTATTTATTTTTTGCAAGAAGTGTTTATAAATATTTTTTACATGTATTTTCTTCAAGACATGTTATTTTCGTTGTGTAGTTTTTTCTAAAATTATGTAATAATTTCTTTGTTGCTTTGCTTTGAGAATATCTTGAGTTTCTAGAGGAAAGTTTATTACACTGTTGATCAGCAACATATCAGACTGAAATGTGGCATAATGTGAAATTGAGTAATATAGGAAGGTTGACTTAAAACTGAGTGTTTATTTATTTATTTTTTTTACTTTGACCATTTGTCAAGTTCTAAATAAGGAGAAAATTATGTAACAGGAAGTAGTTTTCACTTAAAAAGTATTTATTGACTGGATTTTCCAAAAATAGGCATTACAATAAGGTTATTTATTATGCTAACCGATTTTTATTGATTTTCCAGAAAACAATTACTATATCGCGATATATTCCGTTATCGTGATATAAAATTACTCATATCATGATATAAGATTTTGGTCATATCGCCCACCCCTATTGCATAGCATGCACACATGATTTTAGTAATGAGATTTCACAGAATGAGTTTCATTCTGTGTCATTTGAGTCATCATTGAGTCTGTGTTGTGTGTTTGGCGCCATCTCCTGGTGGCCATATGTAACATTGTGCTTCATGTGGATTATCTAATGATCTATACATCTGATTATCTTGTGTGTAGGCTCGTTTGAAAGATAATCACCTCCTCTAAATAATGATATGTGATATTTTACGTTCCGTTTATGTTTCCTGAAGTTATAAGCAAAAACGCGGCATATACGCAACACCAACATAATTGTCAAAGACATATACTTAACTATTACTCACTATATTTTTGTCAGTGAGTAAAACAAATAGGCTGGTTGTATTCTACTCTTTGAGAGCTTTCCAACAACATATGACACATGGATATTTGATCAGTTTGATGTTTTTACTTATGCAATTTAGTGCAATTTGTTTTATTTTTTTATAAATTATCAAAATGGAACACTTGTGATTTATCTGTAAATTTCAAAGCACTTGTTCAGTTTTGGTCATAATGTCTACATGCATTGGAATGTAGAGCTTCTAAGCTTTCAAACGATACCTGTTTTGTGTTGGTCAAGTTTTTTTTCTCACGGGCCCATCCGAGCTTATAGGGTTAAATGTTATTTAAATGTTAAAGAGTAATTTGCTTTGATGGAATTTTGACATGAAAATAAAATGTGTAAATTTGTGTAAAGGGAGGAGAAAAGACTTCCCATTTCTTCTAAGGCTGTGCATTACATAATTTTGTTGCAAATTCATGTGTCACTCAGTAAAAGCTTGCTAAATCATAGGCAGGTCATTTGTCATGCCCTCATCAGGCTAGAGAACCATAAATAAAACTACACAAAGTAAAAAAAGGCATATACAATTCCAATTACATGTACTTTTATGTACTATAAAGTAAATTTTGGTACTGTGTTGGATCACCACTTAATTCCCAATGGAAAATCTAGATCCTGAAGCAAAACCAGTGAGAGCCAGTGCTCCTCTGTGGATCTTTGTGTTCATTGTACCCAGCAGTAACTGGCATGTAGAGACGAAATATCCACATAACTGGGAATTTTTGGAATGTGCCCAACCTCCTCTTAAGAAAACAGAGCCTAATCAAAAATAGCCTGTTCTATGAAGCAGAAAAAAGCTTCTGTGTAACCTTGTATGAGTCGAAACGAACTGCAGGCCGGAAAATTCATCTGACACTTTTGTTTAGATTTGTTCTGCCATAAACACTCTGTTGTCTACAGTAAATCCCTGAGGATAAAATCCGCCTGTGTGTGACGCTAACAGATTCTATCTATGCGCTGATGTGTTTTGTTTAAAACAATCAGCGTCCAGTGAAGTACAATATGTTGCTGAATCAGCACATTCATTATGAGTTAGATGAACACAATGGCCATTTCAATTTTATTTCATTTAAACCGACTGATCTCAGTTCAGGAGACTCTGTGCTGTCAGTAAAGGGTTAAACTAAGTCATGTGACCAAACAACATGGTGCTGATCACAGCAGAGTTTGTCTTTGGGAAAACCGCAACAAAACTACATCTGGTAAGAAACCTCAGTAAGTTACAGTGAAACCTGTTTGAGTCAAAAGATTAGAGTCTCTAGTTTCATCAGATATGCCATTTTTGAGTGATTTATCACAAAACAGCACGCTGGTAAACACAATGACCACGTATATGGACTGTATGCTCAGTTTCAGTTCAAATATCCTTTATTCACTGTCTGTGTATTATCACATTGAGAATTAATGCATGCATTCAAAAACTGAAAAATGTGTCTTTCAGAGGCTTTATATGGAGTTAGGATGAAAATAAGGTGCATTTCAAACTGTTCTGAGACCAGTGCAGACAGACAGCACACTGGAGGTTAAGTCATTCACTAAATAGGGAGCAAGGGAGCATCCTATAGCTCTCTATGCAGTTAAGTGCATTCACTCCTAAAATCTGATCAAAAGTTCAGTTTCAGGCTGCAGATGATGTTTGGATCACTCAACATGTTTAACAGACATGTGACAATGATAATCAGTACATAGATTCAGAATTTATAATGTATCATTTTATTTTAACATGGTTGACAGTGATTGGATGATGCTGGACATTACTTTGAATCAGAATTAATTATGATAATTTCTGATGTCTCAAAAACATGAATAATCAACACTTCTGCAAACATCATAAACTATTTGGTGGAGAAAAAATAAATCTGACTTTCTAAAACGTGGTATTATTTAGGCAAGGCAAGTTTATTTATAAGCACATTTCTTACACAATGGCACTTCAGAGTGCTTTACATAAAATTAATAAAGAAAATACAAGATAAAATCCACTTTTAAAACCAATTAAGAACAAGAACTAAGATTAAATAGTAATAAAATAAATTTTAAAAAAGTAAAAAATGATCAAAATGAATAAAAAAATAAAAAGAATAAAAAAAATAAAATAATGACGTGAAATGTAAATTTAAATTAAAAAAATGTCACAACTTTGTCCCACTGTCCACATAGGTGGACATCAATTTTTAGGGAAACTATTTGCTCTAAAAAAAAATTTTTTTACATGTATTATTATTATTTTTTTTGCTTGTTTAGTAGGTGCAACTAGTTACAAATCAAAAAGGGAAATGGGAAATGGGAAATGGAAAATGCACACAGCAGTCACGCTCAGGTCTCAGGAGGTTAACCTCATATCACATCTTTTATATTAAAGTCTGTGTGAATGAATTATCCTCATCCTTATTTGAATATTGGAATGTTTTCTGTGTAAAACATAATTATCTAATTTCTACAGGGGTTTTGAAATAGAATCGCAGTGTTTAGTGTTGAAATGAGAACTTTGTATTGAATAGAGACCTTAATCTTCTGCAGCACACCATAAAAGCAGTTGATGATCATTGAAACTACTGTATAAAGTTCATTTAATTCCAGAACATGTCACATCACATCCCAGTAAGAAGCAACTCAAGAACATTTGATCAGTTGAGAAGGGTCCATGTGGTGTTAATTATTGCAAGTCTGGACTGATCAAGAATTCAAGAATGTGATCCATAGCAGTCATTATCTCTGAATGTGGAAATTTCATTATAATGAATATAGTTATTATAATATTATGAGATGGCTCTCGTGGAACACAACAGTGATTTTACTATTAAAACCATGGTTAGGTTTGTTGATTGGATGGTCTCTATGAGAATAAAAGTCACCCTTCTTTGTACAAGGCAAGTAATTCGATGTCTTGCGATTTTGCCATCTCATGCAAATTATTACAAGTTTTCATTTGACTTTATTGGAAATTCTTGCATCCTTTGTTTTTTTTTTTTTTTGCCTACTTTAATTTTAACATAATTTTTCATAACTGTATTCTGTAGCCGCTTGTCCTATGTAGGGTTGCGGGTAGTGCTGGCGATAGTGTTTGGTACTGGTAGTGCTGGAGCCTATCCCATCTGTCTTGGGCTGAATGCAGGGAAATACCCTGGACAGGTGTTAAAACACACAAACACCTATGGGAAATTTATAGTTTGCAATTCACTTGACATGCATGTTTTTGGACTGTTGGGGACACTGGAGCAAACCCACGCAAACACGGGAAGAACATGCAAACTCCACACAGAAAAGCCCTAGGTGAGCCGAGACTCAGGGACCTTCTTGCTGTGAGGCAACAGTGCCACCATGCTGCTCCTCTCTTTTTATGATGTAATTTTGATGTTTACATTTCGTTAAAACACTAAATTGTCTACATTTTAGAAGTATTTCATTATTATTAGTAATGTGTCTATTATTACAGCCCACATGTATCGACAAATGGCACCACTTTATATTGTGCAAATGATGCAAATAAAGTTCACAAATGTGTTCGGGACAAAAAGTTGTGTAAACGCCTTTTTGCATTTTTAAGATGTGAGCAATCAAACATAGTGGCCAGTGGGGTGGGGGGCACCCTGTATATTAGGAAATATATTTTGCATAAAGAAGACAAAGCCTAGCTATTTTTCATCTTACTGCATTATAGTAAAATAAAATAATGTCATTTTTGTTTCTTTTGCATTTAAATAATCACAAATTAAAGGAAGTAGCACAACAAACATTATCACGATGTATAAATACCGTACAATTTTATATCAGTTTGTTTTTTTGTTTGTTTTTTTGCATTACAGTAATAGAAATCAGGGAGTAAAATATCCTTAACCCTCCTATGGTATTCAGTCATTTTTAACCAAAGTCTTCAGATATCTTTTGGTCATTGTTGGCATTACAAGCCATCTGTTGTTTTCCAGCTGATGAGAGCAATCTGACACACACACACACACACACACACACACACACACACACACACACACACACACACACACACACACTCGCACACACACACACAGACAGGTTTATTATGCATTTAATTTGAGCTATTACATTTTTAAGTTTGAAATAAATTACTGGTAGAAAAATGCTTATTCTGTGTCTTCTCTTTGTAACACCATGGTCAGGTTTGATTGCAAACATAATGACATGCAAAAACTGACACTTCAAATCAATTTAAAATGCTAAACTTAAATAATAGTTTGATAATGTCTAAATATATATTCAAATGCATATCTTGTGATAAAATATAAAAGTAGGTTACAACAAGTCATCAGACTACACAATATCTGTCTACAGTCATCTACTGGCCGTTACTGGCATGACATGGTGTTCAAGTCATGTTATTTATATTTTATTCACCAGATGGCAGCAATCTGATTCCAATTTATGTCACATTCTCATATTTCCTTCATGTTTCAACTTATAGAAGTGTAAGTTCTGAATTTAATTATTATTATTTATTTATTTTCCAAAAAATTGCTTATTTGTATATGCAAATTAACATTACAATTTAGAAATGTACATGTAAATAAGATCAAAATAGCATAAAATCACAAGAGAAATGCATAATTTTATTGTTCTTACTTCAGAGAAGAAATGGTATCATTATCATCATCATAAAAAAAATAAAAAAAAAGGTTACACATCTGACCCTTCCGGTCAAAAATGACCGTGAATTACAAAGGGAGGTGCCATTTTTCAATACCATAGGAGGGTTAATTGTCATTAATTTTTTTTGAAACAAATAAAACCGGTCTTCTTGACCGGTTTTGTTAGATTCATTCCTCCAGTAATTGAAGGTTTATTTAATTATTCTGTGCAGTAGAGCTCTGAATACACAGTGTTGTCTAATAACATAATATTACAGGGTGGTGCATCAGCCTCGAGGTTAAAAAATCTGGGCTCGTAACCTAAAGAATGTTGGTTCAAACAATACAGGGATTGATTCACAAATGATCACCATTGTGCCCTGGAAGAAGACTCTTAAATGTCTGATTGCTCTAAACTGTCATTTAAAATGTCACTGGCTATATAGCATTCTTTAAAGTCAGCAAGAAATCAAAACTGACTAAAATAGGTTGCAATTACTGCTTTATGTTTAATACAAAAACTGTCAATGTAATTGTATTTTCTGCCTTTTTAACTCTCCAGAATCTTCCTCATCATCATCATCTTCATCATGTCAGTGAAGTCAGATGGAGCCCAGAAGAAATGGGCAGCAGTCAGGGGTCGACTGGGGTCGTCTCAGGACTCTGACCCCTCGCAGGAGGCCAACCTAGAAAACGCAGACGCAGAGCTCTGCATCCGTCTGCTGCAGGTGCCGACCGTCGTCAACTACTCCGGTCTGAAGAAGCGTCTGGAGAAGAGCGATGAGGCCTGGATGGTCCAGTTTCTGGAGCTGTCTGGACTCGATCTGCTCCTGGAGGCTCTGGACCGGCTGTCCGGACACGGCTGCTCTCGGATCGCAGACGCGCTGCTGCAGCTGACATGTGTTAACTGCGTGAAAGCGGTCATGAACTCGTCTGCCGGGATTCACTTCATCATAGACAATGAGGGATACGTGCGCAAGCTGTCACAAGGTAGAGCAACTTTAAATGGATAGTTTTAACCCCAAAATGAGAATTCTGGCATCATTTACTCACCCTCATGTTGTTCCAAACCTGTATGTAGGGATGGGAATCATAAGGAATTGAACGTTTCTGATTCTGATTCATTTGAACGATTCTGGCGATTCTTTTAGAACTTTTAAAGGAACAATTATTTAAAAATAAGAAATGCAATTCTTGTTGTATTTACTGCCCTCAGCAGTCTGTTGCCAAATTATTTCAGATTTCGACAGAGCAGATATAATAAATCAGAGATAAATGTACTATAGTTCTTACAGTCAGTCAAATTATTCATTAACTTCTTCAAATAATGTAAGTGTTTGTGATTCACTAAAAAGAGGCAGTTGCTAAGAATCATTTGTTTGGGGACGGCACTACAGTGGTCACGCTGTAGGCTATTTTTTGGATTTACTAAAAAGAACTGTATCAAAAGAATCATTTGTTCAGAATTCAGTCTACACTTGTAGCGCTGCATGTTGTGGGCTGTAGATTCAAAACAACTGGCGGATAAGAGTCATTTTTTGGAGAATCGGACTACACTGGTCATACTGTCTGTTTCGCACAGTAGATTCAAAAGAACCGACTCATAAGAATCATTAGTTCAGAAATTGGACTACACTGGTCGCGGTGTGTGTTTCACTCTGTAGATTCAAAAGAACCGACTCAGTAGAATCATTCCTTCAGGAATCGGACTACACTGGTCACGTGTGTTTCACGCTGTAGATTCAAAAGAACCGACTCATTAGAATCATTCCTTCATGAATCGGACTACACTGGTCATGCTGTAGATTCAAATGAACCGACTCAGTAGAGTCATTCCTTCATGAATCTGACTACACTGATCGCGGTGTGTGTTTCACACTGTAGATTCAAAAGAACCAACTCAGTAGAGTCATTCCTTCATGAATCGGACTACACTGGTCACTCTGTGTGTTTCACGCTGTAGATTCAAAAGAACCGACTCATTAGAATCATTCGTTCAGGAATCAGATTACACTGGTCACTCTGTGTGTTTCACCCTGTAGATTCGAAAGAACCGACTCAGTAGAATCATTCCTTCAGGAATCGGACTACACTGGTCACGTGTGTTTCACCCTGTAGATTCATAAGAACCAACTCAGTAGAGTCATTCCTTCAGGAATCGGACTACACTGGTCACGCTGTGTGTTTCACACTGTAGATTCAAAAGAACCGACTCATTAGAATCATTCGTTCAGGAATCGGACTACACTGGTCACTCTGTGTGTTTCACACTGTAGATTCATAAGAACCGACTCAGTAGAGTCATTCCTTCAGGAATCAGATTACACTGGTCACTCTGTGTGTTTCACCCTGTAGATTCAAAAGAACCGACTCATTAGAATCATTCGTTCAGGAATCAGATTACACCGGTCACTCTGTGTGTTTCACCCTGTAGATTCAAAAGAACTGACTCATTAGAATCATTCGTTCAGGAATCAGATTACACCGGTCACTCTGTGTGTTTCACCCTGTAGATTCAAAAGAACCGACTCATTAGAATCATTCGTTCAGGAATCAGATTACACTGGTCACTCTGTGTGTTTCACACTGTAGATTCAAAAGAACTGACTCATTAGAATCATTCGTTCAGGAATCAGATTACACTGGTCACTCTGTGTGTTTCACCCTGTAGATTCAAAAGAACCGACTCATTAGAATCATTCCTTCAGGAATCAGATTACACTGGTCACTCTGTGTGTTTCACACTGTAGATTCAAAAGAACTGACTCATTAGAATAATTTGTTCAGGAATCGGACTACACTGGTCACTCTGTGTGTTTCACACTGTAGATTCAAAAGAACTGACTCATTAGAATCATTCGTTCAGGAATCAGATTACACTGGTCACTCTGTGTGTTTCACCCTGTAGATTCAAAAGAACCGACTCATTAGAATCATTCCTTCAGGAATCAGATTACACTGGTCACTCTGTGTGTTTCACACTGTAGATTCAAAAGAACCGATTCAGTAGAATCATTCCTTCAGGAATCGGACTACACTGATCACGCTGTGTGTTTCACCCTGTAGATTCAAAAGAACCGACTCATTAGAATCATTCGTTCAGGAATCAGATTACACTGGTCACTCTGTGTGTTTCACACTGTAGATTCAAAAGAACTGACTCATTAGAATCATTTGTTCAGGAATCAGATTACACTGGTCACTCTGTGTGTTTCACACTGTAGATTCAAAAGAACTGACTCATTAGAATAATTTGTTCAGGAATCGGACTACACTGGTCACTCTGTGTGTTTCACACTGTAGATTCAAAAGAACTGACTCATTAGAATCATTCGTTCAGGAATCAGATTACACTGGTCACTCTGTGTGTTTCACCCTGTAGATTCAAAAGAACCGACTCATTAGAATCATTCCTTCAGGAATCAGATTACACTGGTCACTCTGTGTGTTTCACACTGTAGATTCAAAAGAACCGATTCAGTAGAATCATTCCTTCAGGAATCGGACTACACTGATCACGCTGTGTGTTTCACCCTGTAGATTCAAAAGAACCGACTCATTAGAATCATTCGTTCAGGAATCAGATTACACTGGTCACTCTGTGTGTTTCACACTGTAGATTCAAAAGAACTGACTCATTAGAATCATTTGTTCAGGAATCAGATTACACTGGTCACTCTGTGTGTTTCACCCTGTAGATTCAAAAGAACCGACTCAGTAGAATCATTTGTTCAGGAATCAGATTACACTGGTCACTCTGTGTGTTTCACCCTGTAGATTCAAAAAGAAATCAGCTCATAAAAGTCATTCCTTCAGCTATCAGACTTTCTTTCTTACATGAAACATAAAAGGAAATATACACCTTATTCACAGCAGTGCCATATTTAATTTTTAATGTGAATAAAAGCAGGCTGTGAGCGAAAGACTCTCTTCAATGGTTTGCATGCCATTGAAGAGACTGTAAGTCTATCCCTCACAGCCTCGTTGTCATTCCTGTCAAAAATTAAAGATGGCGCTGCTGTGATTAAGGATTATTAAGCAGTACGTTAGTCTCCATTCATTTGTAATGCAACTTTTTCCATACATTGAAAAATAAATGACTAATCCTCTTTTGTATTCTATGGAAGAAAGTAAGTCATACAAGTTTGGAAACACATGAGGATGAGTAAACAATGACTGATTAATTAAATTTTAGGTGAACAATCCCTTGAAGTAACGCTTATCCAAATACGTCTATATTTGGAAACTGTGCACCGACTAGTCTTTTACACTCATGAGTCGAGATACATTTTAGAAAGCACATTTCTGCAAAGCAGTGCTCGCAGTATCTACATTGCACAATCTTCACACCTATCACATGCTTGGCTGTTTTTTTAACCATGAGATGTACAAAGTTCATGTTACGTCCCCCAAAAATTTGCTACCAACATCCCAGAAGTGGAGAAGGAGAACACAATGGAGGAGGAAGCTAAAACTGCGATGTTTCCTCTCCATTTTCCTCCAGCTTTGGACACGTCCAACACGATGGTGAAGAAGCAGGTGTTTGAGCTGTTGGCGGCCCTCAGCATGTTCTCTTCAGAGGGACACCGATTGTCTCTGGACGCCCTGGACCATTACAAGGCAAGTGTCTGTCTGGGTCGGTGAATCTTCTTAAGTCGTTGATATCAGGTCAGTAAACAGCAGCAAGTGCGTTTGGAAGTGTCATTTGAACTAAAATAGTCTTTGGAGAGTTTATTTTCTTTAGAGCAATGATGTTACCTTTAGCAGCGGGATTTCAAATGGATATTTTAATGGTGAAGAGATTCATTTTTTTTTTTTGCCATTTAAGTCCCCAGTGCAACCTGTGGTATTTATGATTTTTAATTTGACCTAATTACAATTTTAATAGACTTGGTAAACAGAAGACTATTTAAAACGTTACACACCGCTGTGGGGCTAAACGTCACATTTTAAATCATTTAAATCATTTTCAGTTATTGCACTAGTGTCTTTTCTTCATGTCCCCTGCATGTCAATCATCTTTGACAAAAATAACTGCTAAATCATCATTTTATCCATAAAATTAAGTGGTTGTTGTGCATGTATTCACATGTATTCATCTGTGATAAATGTGGAATTTAGGTTTTTTATGTGTTATTTATGGAGGACAAAACCTGCAAAAACAATAAATAAATACACAAATACATACTTAATAAATAAATAAATCCAAATATTTGTGCATAAATAAGTATATAAATAATTAGATGTGTGAGGAGATATACAAACCCATAAATAAATAAATTAATATGCAACCATTAATGCAAAAATAATACAAATTAAAACATAAATAATAAAATAAGCTAATTTTTAATTCTAGATTTTGTAAATCATTGATTTATTATGTTGTTCTGTATTTATTTTTCCTTCGTTGTTAAACATCAGTGTTCTGCATTTATATATATATATATATATATACTGATTTTTAATTAACATCCTTTCATCAAATTTATAAATAATGAAGTGTGCGAGTATGGAGGACGAAACCTGCAAAAATAATAAATAAATAAATACTCAAATAAATAAAGTAATCTGCATATTCATGCATAAATATGTAAATAATTGAATGTGCGAGGAGATATACAAATAAATAAATAAATGCACCTATGAATGCAAAAATAATACAGTATCAAACATAAATATATGGTTGGGGAAATGCAAAATTGAAAGTTGATTTTTATTCCACATTTCTATATTTCTTTAATCACTTATTTAATTCTGCATGCTGTTCTGTATTTATTTTTCCTTCACACAACATGCATAAAAGCAAGATCCTTTGTTAAACTTTTATTTATTGATTGATTGTGAAAATCGTGATAGTCAAGCGAAGCACTTTTATAAAGATCAGCCTGTAGTCTCATAAAGTCCGCCTACTGATGTTTGATTGACATCCTCTCATTAGCATGTTGCACAAAGGAAAAATAAATATTACATACAAAAATAAATTAATTATTAAAGAAATTAAAAATCATCTTTCAATTTGACATTTTTGCATTTGCCCAAACAATTTATTTTATTTATTATATTGTGTTATTTTGCACAAATGGATGCATTTATTTATTTAATTATTTGTACATCTCCTTGCATAATTAATAATGTACATATTTATTTATCTACAAATATGCACATTTATTTATTAATTTGTGTATTCATTTGTTTATTATTATTGCTTTGTCCTTGCTTCGTTTTGGTTCTGTCCTGATACTCTGACATTTAATTAAAGATCTGTGTTATTAAATGACATAACACACACCGGAGGTGACATCTATGGACGACAAAAATAATACATAAATAAATCTGCATATTCATGCATAAATAAATATATAAATAATTAAATGTGCAGGGAGATTTACAAATAAATAAATAAATAAACTGTACTATTTTGCATTAATTGGTGCATTTATTTATTTATGTATGTATTTAATTATTTGTACATCTTCCCGGACATTTAAGTATTTATATATTTATTTATGGATTTATTTATCAGCCATTCAGCAAAATTATTTAGAGTTATTTGAACTGCGTAACTCTTTTTTTTTTATTTATGTTTTCCTTTATTTTGTGATGTTAGTAATATGTGGTCAAGAATAACATGTCTATCCGAGTATGAGAAGGGGAAATTAATGTAATTTTTGAAATAAACAAAAATATATTAGTTCACAATATGTTTTGCTAGATATCATTCATAGACCATGTAGTGGTGAATTTTACCCACTGAATTTCCACCCTGTTATTTTCAACCATGACCCGCCCATTTAACCAGATGGACATCTGAAGTCATTTAAGTCAGTTAGCTTGACCAGTTTGATTTAGAAAATCTTTAACATGTCCCTTTGTTTTCTCTTAAAGTGTGTGAAGACACAGCAGTATCGATTCAGTGTGATTATGAATGAACTACAAGCCACAGATAACGTGCCTTACATGGTCACCCTCCTGAGCGTCATCAACGCTCTCATCTTCAGCACCGACGACCTGCGGCAAAGAGACAAGATGCGCAAGGAGTTCATTGGTATGTTTAACTAATGTTACCATACTTTAGATGATTATACTTGAGTTGCGATGGATTCAACTGATTCACCAAATCAAGTGTTTTCATTTACACTGGCTGTGCTTGCAATAGAATACTAGCATACTGCTTAGTGCATACTGTGCAGAAACGGTATGCTGTCTACTATTTTTAAAGAATCGTATGTGAAATAGTGTAAAATGCAGAACAAACATTTTTTTAAAACTTAGTTTGCGTTTACATGCACATTAATATTCTGATCACTACCAAAAATCAGCGTATTGAAAAAAATTGACAAAACGCATTTACATGAGATATAAAATAGCAAAATGTAAATGACGACTTTGCTGTTGTTGGCTTATTAACCCCTTAAACTCCGGTCCAAAGGGGGGATGCTATATCACGAAAAAATTTACGCATAAACCGTTAAATTCTCTGTATAAATAAGTCAGGCATGTGAGGTATCATTTGAAAGCTTAGAATTGGATCATTTCCAAGATAAACATCACTTCTGCATTTATGTTACATAATATAACAAAATAAGGCCTCAAAACATTCATGTTAAAAAAACTAGCGCCCCCTAGAGGTAATGAGGTAGAAATATATATATGAAAATAAAAGTCCTTCACATAGCACCTAAAATGGACAAGTCATATATCAAATGAAAGCTCTCATTCTCAGAAATGTGACTGTATAGTTTATTTTGTTACCATAATACCAAAGTTTGAAAGATTTTCAAAAGAATCACAAAGTGAAATATGATTTCTGTAAGTCATCAAATACAAACATCTCTTTTATGCTCCGATAACTGCTGCTGTAAGCCACAAATAGCTTTAAACTTTATATCTACTTTTACCTTAGATAGTTCTCTAACAAATAAGCCATTGTTTACTTGTCTGTCAGCTTGCTTGTGTGAATAATCCAATGTTATATCTTAGATGTCCAGAACAAAATATGCCATCCAGAAGGAAAAGCATGCAAAACAAATCATTGGAAATATATGTTATCAACTATTGATGATCAAACGTTATATATCGTCGAAAAGGGGTCGATCTCAGCTTTCTAATGACACCTAGATTGAGCGTCTAGTCCACTCAGAGGCCGAGATATTCAATGAAATAATGAGGGTGGTGCTTGAACTGAAAATTAGACTGAATGTCAATGGACGAGCACATCTGTGAGGGTTAAAATGCGTTAGAGCGCCACCTACATTTCAGATCTGTATATTGTGATGGAATGTGATGGAGAGAAAAACAATTCTAGTGTTTGCTGCCATCTGGTGGAATAAAATGAGACTTTTCAAAGTGAGGTAGAGTGAACAGAACCAGAATTACATGTTTACAAATTCAGGACAACACATTATTATTATTATTTATTTATTTTTAACTTTCTCATTATCATAAGACTATAAACACATAAAATATTATTTATGAAAAATTGAAATCTTTTTTTTTATGTGGGTGGGGGGGGGTGTCTTTGAAAAATGTTACTTTTTTTTTGCAATTAGTCCACAGTATGTGTGAATGGTGAACTTTTAAATTAGATTGTGAAAAATTGGGGGCAGCAGCCCAAAAATGCACAAAGAGTTTAAGGTGTTAAACATAATCAGTGTAAGATCGTGTATGTAAACACTCTCATTGTTGTCAATATGACCTGTAAGTAAACCTGTCTTTGTAAGTAAAAATGGTTATTTTGCATTTTTTGCACAATTTTGTGTAAAAAGATCTTGACAGTCCAATCAAATAATGGCTCAAGACAAAGAAATTGAAATGGCATACCAGCATACATACTAGATGCAGTATGCAGTGTGTAGAGTACACACTACATACTATATAATCTATACGCAGCAAAAACAGGAAGAGTAGCTTCAATTTCAAAATTGCTTCCGGGGCATTCATCACATTAGAAAGGAAAGGTTGAGCATGTTGCATTGTGGGATAGAGGGATACTGCATGCTACAAAATAGTATGATTAGGATGCTAGTATGCAAATGAAACATAGCCATTGGACTGATCAAGTGTTAATTGCGTTCACCTGGGCTGAATGGATCTCATACTTGCACCTCACTCATGTCTTGTGTTTTTAACACAACTTTGGTCTTAATATACTAACCCAAAGAAGTAGAAGGATTACAGTGTCATATAGGGTGCATACATGGATATCAAACTATTTTTTGTCCACCAGGATTACAGCTGCTTCACCTGCTGCCCAAGCTAAGGTGAGTTTCATGTTAATCCACTGCTTTGCTCTGTTGCCCTTCAAAAAGCCAGTCACTGGCAAAACATGGACTGTAATATAAAGAAGAATTGTGCTTTATAAATGTGTTGCATGCATATGTGTTTGTGTGGTTTAGAGAAGAGGATGATGAAGACTTGATGATCCAGTGTGAGGCGTTTGAAGAGGCCATGGCTGAAGATGAGGAGGAGCTCTTGAGGGTTTATGGAGGAATTGACATGAGCAACCATCAGGAAGTCTTCACATCACTGTTTAATAAAGTGAGTGCCGTGTTTTCTTATTTGCTTGCACTGGAATATTGCAGAGTATATGACCTGGAGCCGTTTGTCAAACCATCCTTATTGTGTTTTGTTCAAGTCCAGTTTTTAAAGTTTTGATTCGATGAGCGGTGTTTATTGAAAATGCAATTATGTTGCCAATTTTATGCATTTCATTAAATGTCTGGAGTTTTATAGATTGATGTTTATTACGTCAGTAACTCTTTGTGTTTGTAGGTGAGCAGTTTCCCCTCATCCCTGCAGCTGTTGTCTATGTTGCAAGCATTGCTTCTTCTGGATCCAGATCGATCTGACGTTTGGCAGGCTTTGGAGGTGCTCACTAATCGAGCCATACTGATCGCACAGAGCTGTGAGTTCCCTTTGTTAATGAATCTCAATTTACAACCAGTTAGACTGCAATCAGATTGGTTTTGTTTAGAGTTAACAAACACTAGGTCTATTTTTAAATGGCCTTTGTGCTGTATGGCCTTTTCTGATTTTAGTTTGTCTTTGAATGTGCTTTAAGAAAAAAGTCCCAAGGCTTTGGACATGTACGATGGTATTGTTTGAACGCATCCTCTCGTTCTTTATTTTTAGCGTACAATGGGGCTAAAGCCCCCCACCCACTCACAATTTTGGAATGCCCAATTCCCACTACTTTAGTAGGTCCTTGTGGTGGCACGGTTACTCTTCAATCCGGGTGGCGGAGGACGAGTCTCAGTTGCCTCCGCTTCTGAGACCGTCAATCCGTGCATCTTATCACGTGACTCGTTGTGCATGACACCGCGGAGACTCGCAGCATGTGGAGGCTCATGCTACTCTCCGCGATCCATGCACAACTTACCACGCCCCATTGAGAGCGAGAACCACTAATCGCGACCACGAGGAGGTTACCCCATGTGACTCTACCCTCCCTAGCAACCGGGCCAATTTGGTTGCTTAGGAGACCTGGCTGGAGTCACTCAGCACACCCTGGATTCAAACTCACGACTCCAGGTGTGGTAGTCAGCGTCAGTACTCGCTGAGCTACCCAGGTCCCGAGTGTATGTTTTTATTGAATATTAATGGAGCAAACAAAACGAAAGGTTGTTTAGATAAATTGTGGTGAAAAAAAAAAAGTGGTGAGGGGGGCCTTTTACTCCACACTTGGGGTTTATAGTGATAGTGTAGATAATCTGGGCAATAAGTATAGGGTAAAATTTGTCAACTTATGCAAATACTTTTGAGATGGCAAGATGCTTGTTTTTCTTAAATTAAATGTTTTTTTTTTTTTTTTAATTGGGGGGGGGGGTGCTTATGGGGCTTTTTACTCCAAATACTGTCCTTTCACTTATTGGACAGTTATTGAAAAATGTTTGATTTGATCGCCATGAACAAAACTAAAAATGACAAATAAGTGAGTTTCTCATAGGGCTGTCGATTTAACGCATTAATTTAGTGCGATTTAATTTATATAAAAAATAATGCAAAAAAAATTAATGCAATTAATCATTTCTCCAGACCGTAATAAAGAATGTTTCTTTTATCTGAGGAATTCAAACTTTTAGTACGACCTGTTTTCTCCAGGGGGCAGTAAGCGAAACTCACTGTATAGGCAACGTGCAGCTTATACAGAGAACAAACCACACTCACTGACAGCAGACATCACAAGATGAGAACACGTTCTTGCGTTCAAGCACAGCTTGATGGAGCGCAAATCCAAACAAGGATCATGTTTTTCAAAATTTCACACAGTGACCTAAAAACTGTATATATTAGATATTAGCCCAGTTATACCCAGCAATTTTCCATCAAAAAAAGTCATCAAAAGTATGGAATAACACAAACGGTAATTGCTTAGTGACCAAGGATGTTAATTCAGCTGTAAAGATTTAATTTGGTCTGTTTTGAAATGAGATCTGAAGCAAATTCCTCGAATGTTTTCATGTTTCAGCTGAGATGGATTCCCGTGAGAAGATTCTGCAGCGTCTCGTCTTTGCCAAACTATCCAAAGGCTCCTCTGATGTTGATGGTCACCTGCTTGGAAGAAAGCATCAAGCCGTTCAGACGGAGACAAAGGATAAGAAACTGGAATGTTCTTGCAGATCAATCAATCAGGAGACATTGAGCAACTCCACAAAGGCTTCATCCACTCCTCTACCACCTCCACCACCTCCTCTGCCCAGTATGGTTTCTCCTCTCCTCAAAGCAGGAGCTGGACCTCCTCCACCACCTCCTTTACCAGGAGCAGGGATGCCTTTACCTCCTCCACCACCTCCTCTTCCAGGGATGAGTTTTGGAGGTCCACCTCCACCACCTCCTCTTCCAGGGATGAGTTTTGGAGGTCCACCTCCACCACCTCCTCTTCCAGGGATGAGTTTTGGAGGTCCACCTCCACCACCTCCTCTTCCAGGGATGAGTTTTGGAGGTCCACCTCCACCACCACCTCTTCCAGGGATGAGTTTTGGAGGTCCACCACCACCACCTCCTTTGCCTGGAATGGGAGCCCTTCCTCCTCCACCACCTCCTCTACCAGGTATGGGGCCTCCACCACCTCCGCCTCCTCCAGGTTCTGGTCCCCCCTGCCCCCCTCCTCCTCCAGGTGTGGGTGATGTGATAATGGCCAGGAACTTCCAGGCTCTTGGACAATCTTACTCCAGTCCTGTGAAAACCGGCCCTCATCCCTCCCTCAGGATGAAGAAACTCAACTGGCAGAAACTCAATTCCAGAGCGGTTACTGGTGAGAATTTGCAGCAATCAGAAACCAACTGCATATCTATGAGAACACAAGACCAGGACAACCTTTTTAACAGCTGTTAAGGTTTCAAAGCTGTTTGTAAGAGTCTGTCTCACACATTTGTTGTTCTTTCATAGATGGTCCTTCAATGTGGGCTTCAGTTCCATCTGATTCAGCGTTGGAGCCGAATTACAGCAGCATTGAGCAGCTCTTCTGTCTGCCTGTGGCTGAACCTAAAGACAAAACCCCGACTACACCTGTCAAGAGAGAACTAAAAGAGGTAAAACCACTGTTCTCTCGAAGCTAAGATGAAAACTGATTCATTTAAATGGTACAAATGGATGGTGTTTTAAATGTAGTCCATTGAATTTCTGTGTGGAGCTAAAACCACTAGAAATCTTGTTGCGATGATAATCGCAAGATGAATGGGCTGCATCCTAGAACAGTACGGAGATATCCTCCCGAGACCCGAGCGTGACTGCTGTGTGCATTTTCTGTTTCCTAATAAACAAGCAAAAAAAAAAAAAAAAAAAATTCTAGACCAAATAGTTTTCCTAAAAATGTACGTCCACATATATGGACAGTGGGACTATGTTGTGAAATTTTAAATAACACTAAGGTATAGAAAGTCTGATTTTTTTTCCATCAAATTGTTTGTTTCCAGGTGTGTTGATTATTCATGTTTTTGAGACATTACAGCTGATTTTCTGTAAAGCTGTCTGTCAAACATGTTGAGTGATCCAAACATCATCTGCAGCCTGAAACTGAACTTTTGATCAGATTTTAGGAGTGAATGCACTTAACTGCATAGAGAGCTATAGGATGCTCCCTATTTAGTGAATGACTTAACCTCCAGTGTGCTGTCTGTCTGCACTGGTCTCGGAACAGTTTGAAATGCACCTTATTTTCATCCTAACTCCATATAAAGCCTCTGAAAGACATTTATCAGCTTTTGGATGCATGCATTAATTCTCAATGTGATAATACACAGTAAATATAGGAATGCATTTATTAATGTTATTGAATAGAACTGTAATGTACAGTGACACAATAAAATATAAATGTATATTAATGAAGCTAAATGACCCACAGATGTGTTTGTTGAAAGTTATTCAAAATTAGTAACCTGTTTGTTCTACTTGTGTGAATGTGGTGCCAGTGTCCTCATATGTGGACGTCATGTTTATCAGCGCGCTGACACACGAAATATACTTAGAAAAAAACGTAGAGATTTCTTACTAGAGGGACTTTTGTTGCCGCTGCATCTGTAGGAGCGCTTCAATGAAATCGACGTCATGTGACTCGGTGCGTCAGAAGTTTAACCCTTAAATGACAGTCTAGAGTCTTGTGAACATTAATCAGTCGGTTTTTATTCATTTAAATGATGCGTTGCGTTAGGGCTGGGCGATATGACGATATATATCGTGGCAACAATATGAAGTGTCAACCGATGGAGTCTTTGCTATATCGTGTATATTGTGATGTGTAAATATCATGTGCACAGTGTGGGCTTATCTATCATTGGGCAGGGCTTCACGTGAGACTGAGAGAATTGAAGAAACATGGACAGGGTTTTTCCAGCATTGAATATTTTTCTGCAGCCGCCCCAGAAAATGTAATGACCTTCAACGTGCGTTTGGCACTTTAAAAGCACTAAATATTCTTCCCATCTGACACGCGAATGTTTCACGTGACTCTGGCGTGCGCTGTCTCTGGAGCGCCGAAGTGCTCGTGAATCCAGCAGGCTGTCCGATATTTGCGCTCCAGAGAAAGGAGAACTCGGATCGGGATCACTCATGCAACTCAAATCAGTTTTGACTCAGGAAAACCTCTAATGGAGAAAGAAATCTCCACAGAATGGGACGACTCCCAGACAGGTCAAGAAAAGAAGAGGAGCTTGTTATTAATACGACTGCGCATATAGCAATGTCAAAATACAACATGTGGACGCGGGGTCGCACAAGGATTTAGTAAATGTTTTTTTTTTCGAACATACAGAAGCCCACAAAGGCCATGCATTATTTGCATTTCATGAGTTATTTTTCAAGTGATCTTGACGTAACAAATGTAGTATTTTGTTTATGTATAGAAACACACTTAAGTTCTGTTAGAGCAGAGGTGCCCAAACTTTTTCCTACAAAAGGCCAAAAATCAAACTTGATTGAGGGCCGTGGGCTGAAAGTAATCATTGCATTATAACAAACAAAGGGCCTGAAATTCATTTCTGTAAAATGGGGAATTCTCTCCGTACACAGCTCATATGGGGGGCATTTTTTAATAATTACAAAGTTGCATGATCTCTACGTTGCATAATAAACTTTTTTTTCTCATTCACATATTTCCAAATATTTTGGCTATTAAATTAACAAAGCCTACAAAACTAACGCACTGACACAGAGGACGAGATGAGAGCATTTCTTCAGATTTGGAATGAGGAGCTGTTTCAACTGCGCGTATTTTACCTCACGCACCCGTTATATCTTTTTCCCGCTCGAATACATCTCGCGTCTCGACTGCGTGCTTTCGTTTTCTCCACTGTGTTTTACACGGATTATTGCATCAATCTTAAACATCTGCTGAGCAGGAACCACATTGAACCACATCGATCTCAAACCCTCACCGCTCAAGAACAATCATAACAAACAATTCCGGTAAGTCATGGCATCTGCTCATGTTACTACTTCCTGCATTGCATGCCACATGTTTACTATAGCTTCTTCTATCAGCAGTGAGGGATTCACATGTGAAATGCAAGGAATTAGTCAGGCTGACGGAGAAGGTTTATGACTTAGAGAAACACATCCGAACGCTAGTGGAGGTCAGTGAGAAAGAGAAGCCAGTAGATATTGTTTCGGATGTGGGTAGTACAGCGAGCAACGGTTCCAGTACGCACACTTCAGTTCCGGCTGTAGAGCCCCTGAGAATCATGTTGAAAGCGCCTTAATAATAGGTGATTCTGTTGTAAGGAATGTGGAAATGGACTCCAGCCACCATTGTTAAATGCATTTCCGGGGCTCGAGCGTCTGACATCAGATCAAATTTACAAGTGCTGGCTAATGCTAAATGTAGATTTTCTAAAATTGTTATTCAATTTAATGCACTAATGCTGTCCAGCTTTGCCAGTCTGAGATCACTAATGTTAAAGAGGTGTGTGACCTTGCAAAACAATGTCAGACACTGTAATATGCTCTGGACCCCGTGGTGATAAGGTTTATTGTAGATTAGTGTCACTGAATGTCTGAGTGGTGTCTGGAGAATAGAATAGGATTTATAGACAATTGGAAGAGTTTTTGGGGTAGACCTGACCTGTTAAATTAACTTGCTCTGGCTTGTTAATAGTTCCTAGAATATCATAATCCACTAAAGGAGGTAGATCCTTTTCCTATTTGGCTCCTAAACTATGGAATAGTCTCCCTAACACTGTTCGGGATGCAGACACACTCAGTTTAAGCCTAGACTAAAGACTCCTCTATTTAGCCAGGCATACACCTAATTTATCCATCAACACAATTTGGCTGCTTTAGTTAGGTCTGCCGGAACCAGAAACATTCATCATGATCTATAACTCTGCATAAAATTGAACGACATCTAAACTAATAATATTCTATTTGTTTCCTTGTCTCAACCTCGGGATTCATACCAGGGCCGGCTAGATCCTGCTCCGTTCCTGCTTCGTGTTGGACTCCACTGCTATGTGTCTCTGAGTGATGACGACTAAACGCAGCCAGTGCTAGCCAAACATCACTTCAGTCTATTATGATGGACTTCAGAGGATGAACTGATGCCAACTCCAGCTGTAAGACATGGGATACCCCATATGCCACTGCCTGAACCTTGGACTTAGGATGGACCTCACGAAATTACTGGCCGGTTGAACTGCGATGCACCTCACTGATCTCTGCCTGCATCACCTTTGTCTATTGATGGACTACACTCTTAAAATGGAATACGTAGACTATCATTTTAATTGCCAACAAAAGCCTTCATCATCCAACTAACAAAGGACAATGCATCTATGTGAACTTCTGCAGTTAATCCATTTTTGCTGTTTCTGCCTTTCTTGCAAATGTGCTTCATTTTGACTAACGAGGGAGCGCCAAGATAAAAGTGGCTGAACTATATCGCTCCACGGCAACATCACGCGCTTACGGTGTTGACAGCTTTGATTATAAACAGGAATGGTTTGGTTTTATAGCGTCGCTTGCTTACGGAGACGCGGTATAATGCCATTTCAGGCCGTGCAAACTATTATATTAAAATATGAAATTTGCCCTGGTTCCCCTCCTTTTATGATTTCATTACATAAAAAAACATTACTCTGCTAAATTAATGCAATGAAAAGCTGTGTCAATAGCAGTATATGACGAGGGGAAACAAAATGCAAGGCGGGCCAAATCAGAGGTCATCGTGGGCCAACTTTGGCCCTTGGGCATCTGACTTAGAGATTTTGATTAATGTCACACAAAAACTTTATGGTTTTCTCTGACTTTCTTCCAGATTTCATTTATTGACCCCAAGAAGAATCTGAATCTGAACATATTTCTGAAGCAGTTTAAATGGTAAGTTCAGATGTTTTGGAGATGTTGATCCTGTGGCTGGACATTCATATGTGCATTGTTTTGCTTGTTTTCCTCCCGCACAGTTCTAATGAAGACTTTGTGGCAATGATACAGAATGGCGATTGTTCTAAATTTGACGTTGAGGCCCTGAAACAGCTTCTGAAACTGCTTCCAGAAAAACACGAGGTTAGTTCACTATGAAGTGTGTAAACGGTATGAGAATTCATTTGTTTCACAGCCAAGCTTCATGAGCCATATTGTGGTTGGGTTAGTGGTTAGGTCAACCTATGAATGGCTTACTTATAGTTGACTCTGCATATTAAGCTGGGATACAAGAAAGCATTGTATCATCCAAAAAAACCTTTAACTGTAGTCTTTCTGTGCCTCCAGATGGACAACTTAAAGTCCTTTCAAGGAGATCCAGAGAAACTGGCCAAAGTTGACCGCTTTTACCTCTTACTTCTGGCTGTTCCATGGTAAAGTTTCTCTAAAGCATCAAATACTAAGGTGTTTTAAAGTCACACATAGGATGTGGAGTGCCACTGATAATATCCACCAGAGAATAAAGATGATTTACAGTCCTAGTTTGTACTTTCATCTTGATTGTCTCTCAGTTATCAGTTGAGGATTGAGTGCATGTTGCTGTGTGAGGAGACGCTGTCGGTTCTCGATATTCTGAAGCCCAAAGTAGATCTGGTGGAGTCGGCCTGTGAGAGTGAGTACAAACCAAAAACAAACATGTATTGCGTGTGTGTGTGTGTCAGCTGCTGCTGTTCTCTGATGGTTTCCTGCACTGAAGATATTAAAAGAGCTGAACTCATAATATGCATACTGAATGTCACATTTTTGGATGCTTTTGTGAATCTTCAGTGTCCCACACAGTGTTGATTTGTCATGTCCGAGTTCACGGTGGATCTGATTAACTTTGGAATGGAATACTAGCTGTACATGCAGCACACTGCTTTTGAAAATTAAAACATGGTAATTTAGCAGTTTTAGTCCAGTCTTGTGTGCAGTCGTTTGAACATTTATGAAGTCTGATGAATCAATATGGTGTATTCCAGAAATAGACTGATATATCGGTTTTACCAATTAATCTGTGTCGATAGTTGTTTTTTGAAACTATCGGTTATCGGCAAAAATCTATGCCGATAGTTGACGATATTTTTTATTCCTCCGTGTTCGTCAGTCTTTCATCATTGACTAGATTCATCCATATTTTTATCCACTTCAGTGCATATTTTGTTATTTTGATTAGACATTCAAGTACCTAAATTGAAGCGCGGGCATGCAAACGAAAAATATTATTAAATTGTAACTGCGCATATATTGTCTCCAAATTCATATCTTGTGAATAAAATGTATTCCTCAAACCTAATCTGGTAAATGTATATAATACAAAACCCTTCATCTGGTGAATATATATAAGCTATAAAAAGCTTAGTTTGATTCATACTTAAAGAGCACTGTAAGTCTGTCATTTCAAAATAAGAGCCTGTATTATGCACCAAATCTTAATTGTTTTCTGATTGAGATTTTGGTTGAACAAACTAGGGATGCACCGATGTATTGGCCACTGATATTTATCAGCCAATTAATGACCAAATTAAACCATAGGTTTAAGCATGAAAACGCAGATATGAAAAACCGATGGTTCATTTATAATTAACTATCACACTTTGTAAAAACTATGAATTCAAATGCACAATCCAGAAATATAGCTACAGAATGTAGAAGGGTTGGCACTCCAAAGAAGAATTTATTTCTCATTCTCACATTAATTAGGAAAAACCCTCATTACGTGACACTTACCTACACATGATGAGGTAAAACCATCCAAACGCTTTGAAAACAGCAAACTTTAACTTTGAGACATTGGTATGGTATCTGTTAAGGCTGCATGATTAAGTTAAGATTGGAATGACAATAAGGTCTTGCACGATTACAAAAGCTTGAAAGGCTGCGTTGAAAAATAGACTGCAATCAGTGCTTCAGTCAGCATTGTGTGAGCAAGCGGCGCCCTCTAGCGGTCTGGACAGCATTATCCATGATTAACACCACTATAGAATTTAAAAGGGTGATTGGTCCATTGGGTAACTTATTTTTAATTGATGTGGTTAACATTTCCGTGGAATTGCCCAACATAATGTTCGCATAATATGAATTTGTGATGTTCTATTAAATGCAGTACAAACATGTAAAATGTGAGTTCTGTTGTTTTGAACTGCAAAAACAGAAGTGCAAAAATGTTTTAGAAGTATAAAACATTTTTTACATCAAGCATCATGCTGTGATATTTAGTTATTTTGCAATGTTTTATTTTTCAAAAATGTTCATATCTTGTAGCCTCTGTGTCCGTGCCCGTCATAGTAAAAAAAAAGACTAAGATTTTTTTTATTATAAATCCATTCTTTACATCAATTTTTAAAAACTATCAGATGATTAATCTCTTATTGGCCTTTTCCACCACTTCAGTTATCTACTATCGGCCAACCTCTAGTGTGTTACGTTCTATACTGCACATTCTGACAAATGTAGAAGGTCATCCAGGTGGTTCTATGCATGCAAAAAATATTGCATACTTATAATGCATAGTATACTTGCTATATACTGCAGAAATAGCATGCTATTCAGAACATAGCTATTCTTTAGTGTTTGCTGACTTTAAGTGTGTGTTTTGTCCTCCACAGGTCTCAGGAAAAGTTCTCTGCTGCCCAGTTTCTGCAAGCTCATCCTTGATGTTGGAAACTTTCTCAACTATGTAAGAATCTGCAACAAAATCAATCATTTATAAAGGGTTCTGTAATGGCAAAATGGTTCATTCGTTGATCAGTTTCTACTACTTTAATTGTATTTATCTCACTGTTTTATATAAAAGTGTTTATCCATGCAAACTCCTTGGGCATCTGAAACCCTATATGTAACCAAAAGGCCATTCTTGAGGGATACACCCAGATATTCTGTTTTACACTGACTTGGTTCCCCATCTTAAACTTTTCCTTTCTGGCAGGGAAGTCACACAGGAAATGCTGAGGGATTCAAGATTAGTTCCCTGTTGAAACTGACTGAAACTAAAGCAAACAAGAGTCGCATCACCCTCCTACATCACATCCTGGAGGTACTGCAGAGTGACTGAATAATTTTAGAAAAATTAAGTTAATTTCTCAAAGCTGGAGTGTGACTTTGTTAAAATACTTTCTCCCATCTCAAATTATTATGCAGAGACAAATATAAATAAGCCATTCATGGGTTGAATTCCTCAAACTGTAAACACAGTTTCTTTGGCGCTATAAAAACGACTCTGTTTGTTTGAGCAGCCGTCCAGCCCGACGGAGCAACATTGGCTCGACCAATGGCGTGACTTTGGCGCAGGACTATTTTTTTTTTTTGGTAAACATGTAATCTGGTTCTGTTCACTCTACCTCACTTTGAAAAGTCTTATTTTATTCCATTAGATGGTAGCAAGCACTAGAAAAAAATAAATTCTCATTTTGTCACAAAATGCCGATCTGAAATGTAGGTGGCGCTCTAACTCATTTTATCCCTCACAGATGTGCTCGTCCATAGACATTCAGTCTAATTTTCAGTTCATGCACCACTCTCATTGTTTCATTGAATATCTCGGCCTCTGAGTGGACTAGAAGCTCAATCTAGGTGTCATTAGAAAGCTGAGATCCTCCCCTTTGCGACGACATAACATTTGATCATCAATTGTCAAACATATTTTCTGATGATTTGTTTTGCATGCAGACAAGTAAACAATGGCTCAATTTTTTAGAGAACGTCCTAAAGTAAAAGCAGAAAGTTTTCTGCTATTTGGGGCTTACAGCAGCAGTTATCGGAGACGTTTGTATTTGACGACTTACAGAAATCATGTTTCACTTTGATTCTTTTGAAAATCTTTCGAACTGTGGTATTAGGGCAAAATTAACTGTACAGACACATTCCTGAGAATGAGAGCTTTCATTTGATATATGACTTGTCCATTTAGGTGCTATGTGAGACTTATTTTTATTAATATTTCTACCCCATTACCTCTAGGGGGTGCTAATTTTCAACACGAATGTTTTCAGGCCTTATTTTGTTATTGTAAGTAATAAATGCAGAAGTGATGGGTATCTGTGAAAAGTTCAGATTCTAAGTTTTAAATGATACCTCACATGCCTGATGGATGAATACGGAGATTTTAAGGGAATAGTTAAGAAAAATACAAAAAATATTGTTCTTAACCCATTTGAATTTCTTTCTTCCGTGGATCATGATAGGCAGAATGTCCGAGCTTCTTTTTTTCCATACATTAAAAGAGGAATTTATACCACCAAACTCAGTCTCCTTTGTTTTCCACTAAAGAAAGAAAATCATATAGGTTTGAAATAACATGAGGGTGAGAAAATGAACTATTCGGTTAAACTGTGGGTTGATTGACACTGAAATTGGGGGCATATTTGAACCATTAAAAATGCAGTGATTTTAAACTCATCTCCCATTACATCTTGGATTTGTGGTGGATTAGGAGGGTAAAATGGATCTTGTGATTTCCAGGAAGCTGAATTAAATCACCCAGAGCTGCTGAATCTTCCAGATGATATTGAGGCATGTGCGAAAGCAGCCGGGTAAATAATACCACACATTTCTGCTGTGTGAGTGTAGAAATGTAAATGCTTATTCTCTGAGTGGGTGTCACAGGACCAGCATTATTTCTCAATAGTTCTGTGTTTTCATTCTTTCAGCATAAATCTGGAATCAATTCAGTCAGAAACGAATGCTCTTCTGAAGAGATTAAAAGACGCAGAGAAGAAAGTGTCTTCATCGGTTGAAGATGTGAAAGAGCAGTTTTCAGGGGTCATTGAGGTGCAAACACTTCTGTACACTGAAATCATTTTATTAAATGTCATCTAAACATCTTATTGATACTGAATGTCCTGTGATGTTCCTGTAGAATAACGTAGTTGCATGTAAAGCTCTGGAGGAGCGTTTCTCAAATGTTGAGAATCGTAAGGGTGATCTTGCTCAGTATCTGTGTGAAGATGTTTCTCAGCTCTCACTGGACGACCTCTTCAGCACCATCAAGACCTTCCGTGACCTCTTCCTCAAAGCCTTAAAGGTCAGTGGGATGTTTTAGTATAATCTATAACTGTAACTCTGGGGGGGAAAACAGCTTAAACCAGACTGAGGTGGTTTGCTGGTCTCCCAGTTTGTTCTATTGGTTGGTTTTAGAGGTTTTTGGGCACTTTTTTTAGCTGGAAGACCACCTAGACCAGACTATCTTTTGACTTGACCTACTAAGTAGCCACCTAGCAGCCACCCACAACACCTTGGCAACAACAGCAACGCCCTGGCAACCACCCAGAACACTAGCAACTACATGGCAACATACTAAAACAACCCAGAACACCCTAGCAACCACCTAGTAGCATGTTAAAAAAAAACATCCGGAACACTCTAGCAACCAACTAGCAGTAGCCTGACAATCACCCAGAACAATGTAGCATCCACATATTAACATGCTAAAAACAACCCAGAACACCCTATCAACCACCTAGTAACACCTTGGCGAACACCCTGGCAACGACCCAGAACACCCTAGAAACCACATAGTAGCATGCTAAAGAACACCCTATCAACCACCTAGCAATGCCTTGGCAACCTCCCAGAACACCCTAGCAACCACTTAACAACATGCTTAACACAGAGAACACCATATGAACCACTAAGCAATGCTCTGGCAACCATCTAGAACTTCCTAACAACTCCCTGGCAACCTCCTAGCAACCACATGGCAACATACTAAAAACCACCCAGAACACCCTAGCAACAGCATAGCAACACCCTGGCAACCACCCAGAACACTCTAGCAACTACATTGTAACCTACCAAAAAAAAAAAAAAAAAAAAAAAACAGAACACCCTATTGACCACCTAGAACACCCTGGCAACCACATAGCAACATACTAAACCCCAGAACACCTTAGTAACCACATGGCAACATGCAAAAAATCACCAAGAACAGCCTCTCAACCACCTAGCAATGCTCTGACAGCCACCCAGAACACACTAGCATGCACACATGAACATGCTAAAAACAACCCAGAACACCCTGGCAACACCCTAGCAACCACATAGCCACATGCTAAAAAAAACACCCAGAACACCGCATCCACCACCTAGCAATGCCCTGACAACCACCCAGAACACCCTGGCAACCATCCACAACACCCTAGCAACTGAATAGCAATGCCCTGGCACTCACAACATCCTAGTTTATTTTCCCCAACCATTAGCTGATTGTTGTGTGAATGAGTTGTGCATGACAGAACAGTCAGTAAATTTATTCCAGCTGAGAGCTGCAGTTCTGTTGTTTGTTACGGCAGGAGAACAAGATCCGTAAAGAACAAGCTGCTAAAGCCGAGAAGAGGAAACAGCAGCTCGCAGAGGAAGACTCTAAACGACAGAAAGGAGAAGATGGAAAGATCAGTGAGTGATTCATTCATTAAAGGGGTTTAAAGCTATTATACTACATCCTTAAAGTTTGAATGATTCTTCTTTTGTCTTAATCATTTTCTCATTAATCATCCATGGAGAACAGATTGAAGAATCACCCATTTTTGTTTTTCTAGTCCGAAGAGGACCAGTGCCACAGGAGGATGGCTGTATCATTGATCAACTCTTGGCGGATATTCGAAAGGGTTTCCATCTGAGAAAGACTCGTCCCAGGTGCGAAATGGAAAGTGACCCTTCTAGTGAAATACATAGGGTTACGGGACAGCCCGGTAAGAACATACAGCTGTTAGGTTCTCCACTGCCGCTCCAATACAAAAGCCTCAAATGCCTCCATGTTTTCTCCTCTGCCGTCTATAGTGAGTGGATTAAAGGGGTCATATCATCCTTTTAAAATGGTTCACATTGTACTATGAAAACATACGGTAACTTTCAGAACTCAACTTACTCTGCAATCCAAGAAGAGCATTTATTGAAACTAAACTGAAAAACAACTCATTCTTTTCAGCTTTATGACTTTAACGGATTCATTTAAAAGCACGTCAGTGTTTACTGGGTGATCATTTCAGTCACGGTGAGGCGAAAAGCAGGAAGTAGGATAGATACTATAATTTATAAACTGCAGAAGAACTATAATATGAGTAAAATGTTATGAAGTGTTTGTGTAGCTCTGCAGATCCTTCTGATGAATCCCAATGTTAACAATATTCAGTCTGATCTGAAGCGTTTAACCCTTCAAGCGAGGAAAAAAATAATCATTATATTAATAACTACAGTCTTGACCAACACACAGTAGGTATCGTTTGAAAGCTTAGCTCTACTTTCCAATCATGTAGACATTATGAACAAAACTGAACCAGTGCGTTGAAGTGTTTCGTTTTGATAATTTATATTACTAATTATAATATTTACGGTGCAATTTTTTTTTTTAAAAACATCAAACTCATCAAATAGTCGTGTCATATGTTGTTGGAAAACTCTTAAAGAGTAGAATACAACCAGCCTATTTGTTTTACTCACAGACAAAAATAGTGAGTAATAGCTAAGTATGTCTTTGACAATTATGTTGGTGTTGCTTATATGGTGCGTTTTCCGTTATAACTTTTACAAAACATAAACAGAACAAAATATCAAATCACATACACATGACATACGCGATTATCTTTCAAACGAGTCCACACACAAGATAATCAGATGCATAGATCATTAGATAATCCACATGAAGCACAATGTTACATATGTCCACCAGGAGATGGCGCCAAATACATGACAGACTCAATGATGACTCAAATGACACAGAATGAAACTCATTCTGTGAAATCTCATTATTAAAATCATGTCTGCATGCTATGCAAACCTTTAGTCATTGTTGTGTTTGCATGTGTAATTAGTTCTTATGTACAATTATTATGTTTTATTTGTTTGGAGATGTTTTTAAACACTGTGATAACAAATAATTTATGCTATAACTTTTTTGTATCAACACAATTTTTCTCAGATACAGTTGACATGATTGGGAACTAAAGTAGTTTTTCTGGAGCCACCTTATTTACACGCAGAGATATATAATAAAGAAAAAAGTACATTTTTGGCTTTTTTTAAAAAAAATTTGCAGTTTCTTACAATGAGAGTCTCAATGTATCATCTATATCATTAAAAATGTAAGTTCTTTACAATGATGCCAAACACTTGGTATCTTGGTAGTTATAAGCCTTTAATATTGGGGATGCCACTGAAACAGGAAATCTTTAAAAACGCCTTCAGAGCTTAAAGGGTTAATCGACAATTCAGCACAGATTTATTAATGAATCAAAGAGTCTCTTATTGAAGGACAAAACAATTGAATTAGTGAAATTGTCACAAACAGAATTTTTACTGATTTTGGTGAAAAAACCTTGTATAATATGTCAACCTCAGTGGAAAAACAAGCAGACTATCTGTATGAAATGACCCCTTTAAGCAAATGTGTTTGATAAAATTGGCGCTAGAGGTGAAAAATTGAGTTTCGACTTTTGGGATTCGAGCCCAATTGCTCACACCTTGCTGCTGGACCTATAGCAAGACTTTCCTCCCTCACAACGCTTCTCATTGGTGGTTTACACCTGTACGTGCTGTCACATTGTGTGCAAATGGTGAACTTAAAAATTAATACATAAATGCATGTAAATTCATGTAAACTGCATGTACACACTGTAAACTGCAAATGGGTAGTTGACATACGGTATATAATTTTGTGAATCTATATATATGTAAAAGGGAAAGTGTATATTTTAGGTCCTGTAATTGGTCACAATTTAAGTTTTTCCAAAACGTATTACCTTTTTGCCTTCTAGTTCATTTTAAATGGACCTGCATTGTGACTAATGAATTTTCACAGTTAATTTTTATTTTCTCCCTAATTTGGAATGCCCAATTCCCAATGCGCTCTAAGTCCTCGTGGTGGCGTAGTGACTCGCCTTAATCCGGGTGGCGGAGGACGAATCTTGGTTGCCTCTGTCTGAGACCGTCAATCCGTGCATCTTATCACGTGGCTTGTTGAGCGCGTTACCGTGGAGACGTAGCGCGTGTGGAGGCTTCACGCTATTCTCCGCAGCATCCACGCACAACTCGCCACACGCCCCACCGAGAGCGAGAACCACATTATAGCAACCACGAGGAGGTTACCCCATGTGCCTCTACTCTCCCTAGCAACCGGGCCAATTTGGTTGCTTAGGAGACCTGGCTGGAGTCACTCAGCACGCCCTGGATTCAAACTCGAGACTCCAGGTGTCGCAATTAATATTTTAGTGAGACCATGTAGTATCTCAGTCCTAAAAACTACATATGAAATAATTTCATGTCAACTACCCAAATACAAACTGTAAATCTGGATGTAAACTGTCAGTACATCACTCATTGGTCACACAAGCAGATCTTTCATTCAACAGAAAAGTTTAAAAGACCATCGAAAAAGTGCTTCTCTACGCTTTGCTTCACTGTCATTTCTATTTTCTACTCGAGACGCACTATTGTGTTCTTGAACAAATTGATTTCTTCTCGTTCTAAAACAGCAAGTGTCAGGTCTGTAGGAGTTGGATCGTCTGCAATCGAAGCATCTCGACCAACCGTGGGCTGTATTCCAGAAGATCCGGTCAAAGATTCCGGCACAAATCCCAGAGGTGAAGTAACCTCTTTGGGTGACCGTGACGCAAAGGCCAGCCCTCAAGAGGCAAAGGAGCCTCGGTCAAATTTGTCTACGGAAACAACCACCACAGACATCGAACCACCACAGAACCCCTCAGTGAGCTCCACGTCCATGGAGAACTCTTCATTAGATCCACCAGCTCAGGAATTAATTGCAGTGGATCAGTCTGATGAACTGCCCAGCTGCCTTACACCAAACAATACAGACCCACAAGAACAAGAACAAAACCAGAACAGCATCCAGCCTACGAACGATGAGTCGACTCGTTCCACCCCAGTAAAGAGAACTGACCCTTTAAACTCTGGTGCTATTGACTCAAACATAAATGATGCTTGTGAAAATACTGACACGTTGAAGACAAGTAAAGACTATTATGACGACCCACTCCAGTCGAGTAATGATTGTGTAGATGGCAACAGTAACAAGTCGTCAAGAGACTGTGTTTTGACGCAGGAGGCACCCGATGAACTAGATGGAGTGAGTTCACAAGCCCCGCCCACTCCTGCTGTAGGCCACGCCCCTCTGAAGCCAGAAAATAAAAAACATTTCTACCAAAGAAACAAAAAAAGCGGTAATGAAGGTAATGTATTTGTATATCTAATAAAGATAATATTTTTCAGCACTGCCGTTTGAAATTGAAAGTGTCCAATGTGTTTAAAAACCTTCTGCAAATATTTTTGTTTGCAAACACAGTAAATATTTGCTATTTTTAATTTGTATTAAATTCATGTTTAACTTTTATTATAACTTTATTTTATTGTTAAACATGAATTTGTTCATGTCAAGTGAAGCTGCTGGGATATTTCTGGAAAATGTTTACATATTAATTTTCCTTTATTTTGTAATCGCACAGATATTTGGCTAACAAGGTGAATCTGACGAAACCTGTCCAGGCCACATTTCACCCCAAAATCAAAAGGAAAAAAATATTATAAAATGTTTTATATATTAATATGCATCTTATATATAAAATGTATATATAGTGTGTGTATAATGGGGGGAAAACAATCTTTATAGTCCCCAAAATGAGTATATATTTAATATTTATTATATATTTAATATAAATTTATATATTTTTATGTAGATTAATATTTTTTTATATATATATATATATATATATATATTATAAATTTGTATAAAAATATTTTTTATATTTTTATATAAATTAATTTTACATTAAATATTTGTATGTAAATTAATATATATTTAGCAGATGGTTTTATCCAAAGGGACTTGAGGATGGATACAACGCATGCGATTCATCTTAAGGAGACAGTAACAAGTCTTAAAACCAAGACAAAGATTAAAGTGCAACAATTTATACGCACAAAAATGTAACTGTATATAAATCTTAATGGTTCCCAAAGTAAGAGAGATATATAATATATAATTACACACACACACACACACACTGATGAGCCACAACATTAAAACCATGCTAATATTGTGTAGGTCCCCCTCGTTCCACCAAAACAGCACCAACCCGCAACTCAGAACAGCATTCAGAGATGATATTCTTCTCACCACAATTGTACAGAGCGGTTATCTGAGTTACCGTAGACTTTATCAGTTCAAACCAGTCTGGCCATTCTCTGACCTCTCACATCAACAAGGTGTTTCTATCCGCAGAACTGCCGCTCACTGGATGTTTTTTGTTTTTGGCACCATTCGGAGTAAATTCTAGAGACTGTTGTGTGTGAAAATCCCAGAAATACTCAAACCAGCCCGTCTGGCACCAACAATCATGTCACGGTCCAAATCACTGAGATCACATTTGATCACCATTCTGATGGTTGATGTGAACATTAACTGAAGCTCCTGACCCTTATCTGCATGATTGTATACATTACACTGCTGCCACACGATTGGCTGATTAGATAATCGCATGGATGATTGTTGGTGCCAGACGGGCTGGTTTGAGTATTTCTGGGATTTTCACACACAACAGTCTCTAGAATTTACTCAGAATGGTGCCAAAAACAAAAAACATCCAGTGAGCGGCAGTTCTGCGGATAGAAACGCCTTGTTGACGAGAGAGGTCAACAGAGAATGGCCAGACTGGTTCAAACTGTATTAGGCAGGTGGTTTATCTTTTTGTGGTTGATCGGTGTGTGTGTGTGTGCGTGCATATGCGTATATTTGTAACTGGGGGAAGAGAGAGAGAGAGAGAGAGAGAGAGAGAGAGAGTTTTTTTAAGCATGTTTTCCCCCCAAAATAAAAATAATTGTCAATATAGTAATCCGTCTGGATGTTTAACTTGAGTTTTCAGGAATTCTCAGTAGTTTTTACTGTAATACTGTAAAAATGGGCTTGAAGCAATGAATTTTTTTTCTTTTGATTTGACATTTCTTGACAGGTTTCTTGATTCACCCAATACGCATCTCAGGTTATTGAACTGTCATTGTTGTCGTTTTATTATGACGATTCCAGAAAAAGGTTTCAACACTCATTACTAAATTTTACATCTCTTCTTCTACATGTAATCAGTTCCCTTTACTGTCAGATATTAAATATCTGGCATTTGTGCTTTACCGTAATGGTGACGACCACTGAAATGAATGTCAATCATTCTTTTTCTTTGACTCTGAAGTCGAGGGTAACGGGGGGAACAGACGCTCTAAAAAGGCATGTGTGTTGCAGTAAGGTAGGTCAAACGCCTCCGTACGAAACTAACCGGACCAAATACAACGTCCGTCACAACCCGTCTAATCGATGTTCTCTGTACTTACCAACATGTGTCAAACTCCGTTGTTAATATACCTCTTGGCTTCAAACATGGGAATCTCCGGCACCTGTAACCTGACCTGGGTGCCTATCTTTTGACCCTCAAATAAACTTTAATTTTAACCAGCATCTGAAATAATTATTAAACTCACCAGTCTAAGTGAATAGCAATACTTCTGCTTATATATACTAACTGTAAGTGTTAAAGCAAAGGTATGTGAAGATGGATTGTCTATTTTGCTTGGGTCACTGCTGTTATGACCTTTTGGCCTTTAACCCCGCAACGTGACTATTGGGGCTTTAATGTGTCTGTCTGTCTGTCTCTGTTAAAGCATGAAAGATAAGCAATCGTTTTGAAATGAGTCTAGATGTGCTACAATCAAGAACTTTCTCTAAATTCCAAGATCATGAAGTAATAACACAAGTTTTCTCGAAGTGTTTGGGAAAGGTTTCATACTTCAAACTGCTTATAGAAGTTTTTCACTCATTGCAGGAAACTCCAGGAAAAGGAGAACAAAAGGGAGACGCAAGAATTGAGCGCAGTCTACTTCTGATCCTGGATTACATCTGTTCTCTTCTGCTGTATTTCCTGTAGTACTCTCAGGACATATGGACTGACCCCAGATCAGCTGATACATCAAAGGACCAATTTATGGTGCATTTGACAAAATAAACTGTGTGTTTTGAGTTTGGTTTTAAATGCTAAATCTATGATCAAACTATATTTTAAATATTTGCACACTGTCAGATGTATTTGACACACCAAACGGTTTATATTCAAGTATTTTTGAAGAGAGAATTGTAGTGAAGAGAAAATTATGGGTGTTAATTGTTTCTCAAAACCTGTAAGATTCTTCACTCTTTCCGAAACCTTTAAAATTTTTCACTTGCTGTTAACTATTAATATTGCTCTGAATGTAAACTTTATAAGATGTCTGGCATTAACCATGAGAAGTATTTGTTTATTCTTATATCCATTCTATAGTATTATTGTAAAAAATATCATTGTTTTCATGCATATTAAGATTCTGAAGAAATATAAATTATATATACAGTATAATAAAATGCACAATCAGTGTTGATTGAGGTTTGGCTTCTTTCAGACTCATTCATTGAAATGTATTGAAGTTCACATTAACTGGAGTAAATTAGACGTTCTTAGAGTGTCTACTTGCGTTAAATCACTATTGATTTTATCAGCTGATGTCTTATCACATGCTGAAGACTAAAGTTTGAAAGTTCAATTGTGTGTTTCAGACAGGGTGCTTTATAATTCAATAATAGCACATTGTCTGCGCATGTGCATGATAGCGATTTTTCCATCGGACACAAAGCTGTTGTCCTCCAGGGGGCGCTTGGCGGCTCAGAAACCCGAATCCCCTATAGGATCACATTCATGTCAAAAGACGATTTTTGTCATAACTGAGACATTTGTACACCACAAGTTGTAATCGTTTAAACCTGTTATTTATTTAGGATGTACACGTTGAGATAAAAAATTAAATACGTCTCGGCAATCTCTATTAAATTGGTTATTCAAAAAGCCTTATCGAGTCAACATCAACATCTGTGATTGGGCCATTCTGAAGAGCGATGAGAAAAGTAACATGTTGCACATGACCACGCGTTTCCAACCGCGGACTGGACAATAATTGACACTTGAATACTTCCACTAAAAACTAGATAATTATTTGAAAATAATTATTAAAGAGTTAAAATAGGAAAAAAATAAAATAAAATTCATACCGTTCCTGACCAATTAGAGGCAACTTTCGGGCCTCAGATTCCCGCCCATTTTGGGAGCCAACGTCCATTCTATCCGCTCAGCTTCAGTTTCTGTGAGTGTCGCTGTGGCGCGTGGTTGACAGCTGTCATTATTACTTCATTCCGCTGCGGAGACATGTCTTTAAACTGGTCAGTGAACGACCACAAGAGCTGCATGAACCCGCCTTCAGACGCCGTTAAACGGCCACGAAACGACTCAGGGAACAAAGTGACGGTAGTTCTTGGCGCGCAATGGGGAGATGAAGGCAAAGGAAAAGTTGTTGATTTATTGGCAACGGAGTCTGACATCGTGTGCAGGTGTCAGGTAAACGTATATCTTAATAAAAAATATATTTTTATTCTTAAAACATTATTTATATTCAGGTACTGAATTCAAAGTCATTTTTATATTTTTCGATATTTTTAATTACTAAGTAATTAATCACTGTAATTAAATTACTTTTCCATTGAAAAGTAAAGTAAGGGATTACTCTTAATTTTTCAGTAATTTAATTACAGTTACTTCTGATGTAATTGCGTTAAATACTGTATAGACAACAGAACAATTCTATATAAAACAATAGTGCTTTTAAAATCTAAATTTAATGTCTAATGTTAAAATATATGTTTTCTAATTTAACGCTGCCCCTTTAAATTCTTTGGCCAGCTCATGAATAATTTATTTGATTTTATATTATTTATTTGAAAGAATTAAAAAAAACAGTTTCATGACTGTTGTTGTATTTTTCATCTGGTCGAGGTTGAAGTTTAGAAAGTAATTAGTAATAAGTAATGCAGTTACTTTTCAGATGGAGTAATTAGTACAGTAATCTAATTACACTGTAGAAGATGTAATTAGTAGTTAGTAATTAATTACTTTTTTAGAGTAACCCAGACTGGTTGAGATGAATGATGTTTTATTATAATTTCTTAAAACAAGCAGTGAATTTTTAAAATCTGATTAATATTTGAAAAACTTTTGTCATGTGGCGTAACCAACATGTAGGTAGCCATTTCAAAATTATTATTTTCATATTATTATTATCATAAAAGATAAATATTTTGACATTTTAATGTAAATGCACATTTGGTTCAGGTCATTTGGTGCAACCATGAGAAAACTCCTTGATATTCTTGACTTAAAAATTCATGATATTTAATAAAATTATTTTTCGCCTTGAAACATATGTTTGAAAACTTTTTTGAAATTAATGATGAAGGTGTGTACAATCTCATGTATTCAAGGTGCAAGGAAACTATTTTAACACCTTTTACTTGGTGGTTGCACCACATGACATTTTTGAAGTCATTAAATCCATTATTTTTTGTTTGTAGAAAATGCTATAAATGTTTTTTTTTACTTACATGTCTACCAACTTGACATGCGTTTTAAACTAGATTTTTGAAAATATTTGTCAATGATCCATATACAGTATAACTTTTAATAGTTTAATTACATAGAATTTAAATAATCACTAATACATTTATTTTAGTTATTGGTTATTATACTGGACATAACCACTATTATTAATACATAAAAAAAAATATTTTTAGGCAAATTCACATTTCTACACTCCCAAAAATAATTTTAAGATTTACGCATTTCAATTTCATAACAAAATTCCATCAAATTGTATTGAGTAATATTTCATCTTTAACTAATTAAAATGACATTTAATTTAATGTGATTTTGTTATGAAATTGAAATGCGTAAATTTGAAAAATATGCTACAATTTTTTTTAGTGTATCTTGTTTTTCTGGAGAGAAAACCTATGTTAGAATATCATAAATATAATGTAGCAAAAGTCATGTTTGTTCAAAAACAATGCACAATAAATGCATTAAAAATATACTGCATTATTCCTTATTTGTGTTATGTTTACACTGATGGTGTGTGCCTGCATGTAACCATATATTCAATATTTAAAAACACATGGGGGTCCTAACAATGTTTAAGGAGGTTATGGCCCTGCTTAAAGTAGTCATTGTAGTCCTTATCAATTTGTTTGTTTTAATTATGTTCTCTAAACTTTAAAATTCTCTCTTGTACAATGAGATATTGGCCCCTGTGCCGCTCTTTTGGTCTGTCTGTATCCCACTAAATGTCAGTCAAAGAATTCTGCCCGGCCCTCAGCTGAACTCGGGTCACATTCCCAGCATTACTGGACATGTGAGAAGGGCACGACTCGGGCGACAGATGCCCACTGCCAAAGCAGTTCAAAATAGGAGCCCATGCCAATGGTTCTGAGTTCTGGTTGGTCGGGTTGGGCTGTTTTGGGGGCTTGTCTTTCCATTGGACACGTCTGTTGTAAAGGGCAAACCGAGTCATATTTCCAAATTTCCCCTTTGAAGAAAATAAGATTTCAATTTAGACTCTGTTATTAGTTATCATTTGCTCTTTACAGTAAGTTTACATTGGCTGCAAATGATCCAAAAGGTGACTTTGATTTGTCTGTCACTCCACAGGGAGGAAATAACGCTGGTCACACAGTGGTGGTGGATGAGAAAGAATATGATTTCCATCTTCTCCCCAGTGGAATAATCAGCACCAAATGCACATCATTCATCGGTGAGAATAAAGAGTTTGCAGTCCAATGCACAGGACGCTTTCTGTAACTAAAGTAACTTTGCCTGAGAAATTTACTGTTACATTTGACATATTTGAGACCGTTAGTAACTTGGTGAAGTGTGTAATTTTTCATTATTTCTACATTATTGCCTCAAGCAACATTCTAGCAACACTGACGCAAATAGTGATGTTAAAAGTACCGGTACTTCGGTACCAAGTCGATACACGCTTATTTTAGCGTGTGCCGTTACTCTTTTTACACTGAAAGGGACAAATCATTAATAATTAAATTAAAATAGTAATATGTCCTAGTGTGATTATTAAACCATATATTTAATTAACTCTTTAAGCTCGGATGGGCCCTTTGGCGGGACCGGCCCGCCCATGAAAAACAAAAATAAACGTCAAAATATTAATAACTTACAGACTTGACTTTCCAATGCATTTAAATACTATTGCACTGTACATACTATTGTAATCAGTAAAAACATCAAACTGATCAAATAGTCATGTGTCACATGTTGTTGGAAAGCTCTCAAAGAGTAGAATACAACCAGCCTATTTGTTTTACTCACAGATACAAATATAGCAAGTAATAGCTAAATATATGTCTTTGACAATTATGTTGGTGTTGCTTATATGCCACGTTTTCGCTTTTAACTTCACGAAAATAAACGGAACATAAAATATCACTTAAATATCAAAAAATATCAAAATCATTATTTAGAGGAGGTGATTATCTTTCAAACGAGCCCACACACAAGATAATCGGATGCATAGATCATTAGACAATCCACATGAAGCACAATGTTACATATGACCACCAGGAGATGGCGCCAAACACACAACACAGACTCAATGATAACTCAAATGACACAGAATGAAACTCATTCTGTGAAATCTCATTATTAAAATCATGTCTGCATGCTATGCAAACCTTTAGTCATTGTTGTGTTTGCATGTGTAATTAGTTCTTATGTACAATAATTATGTTTTATTTGTTTGGAGAGGCTTTTAAACACTATGATAAATTATTGTTGTAATGCTATAACTTTTGATTGCTTTGTCATATCAACACAAATATTTTTTCAGATACAGCTGACATGATTGGGAATGAAACAAAAGCAGTTTTTCTGAGCCACCTTATTTACACCCAGAGATATATAATGTCAAATCAGTTTTTTTCTGTCCAGTTATAAGCCTTTAATTTTGGGTATGCCACTGAAACAGGAAATCTTTAAATACACCTTCAGAGCTTAAAAGGGTTAAATAAATACAGTCTGCATGTTCTGCGCACTTTAGCGCAGCCGCTTATAAGCTGAAAACACAGACTGATCAAAACACCACATTTTATGAGCATCGAGTGCTGCGCTTGTAGTTGATGACAGAAGAGGGTGCACATTCACTGTGAAGCATGCAGCACCTGCAGACTATATATTTCTATAATTAAATTTAATTCTGTGCTTTATTAATCACACTGTATTTACGTCTTAACCAGAGGTGTGAAACTATCGTCAACAACACAGAAAATGGTAAAGACGTCATGTCAAAATAAAAGTTTGATTCAAAATAAAAGCTTGACAAGAGAATTGAAGAAATTGCGACAGCAATATATAACTACTGTATAGTACAATTTTGTATTTACTGTAATAAAAATAATAATAATAAATGGATACAATAGGTGCTACGGCCCCTTCGGAGCTTTATTTAAGCAATATTTCAAAATATTTCATTCAAGTAAAGTTTTATGAATTAATTTGAAATTTTGGTATTGTAACAACACTAGACGCAACCAATCTTGTGAGTTTTGGGGTGGGACTATCTGTTTGTTTGACCAATGGAAGACGGGGGGAGTGTTCACAAAACATGAACATTATTTTGAAATTACACACTTCACCTTTTAGCTGTTTTGAGTATGATTTGAGTATGATATACTCAGAGATTGGTCATTTTAATCCAGATTGACTAGAGGAAATTCTTGTTAGGAAAAACACTCACATGCAATTAATTTCTATCTGTCTGCAGGTAACGGGGTCGTCATTCATCTTCCAGGATTATTTGAAGAGATTGACAAGAATGAGAAAAAGGGTAAAATACTTTTTTATAATGAGGAAAGGCCTTTTAAATGATACGTTTTACTCAAATATTACACAAATCACATGGACTAGATCAGTTTCACAAAGTCTTCAAGCGCACAGGAATAATGTTCTTTTTCTTTTATCGAAGGTCTGAAAGGATGGGAAAAAAGACTCATCATCTCTGATCGAGCTCACATAGGTACAGAATATACAGAGATGTACTGTATGTCACAGAAATTATTGGGAAATGTCATGTAAAGGGAATTTTACATTTGTGATTTCCAGGCCTGGAAAAGTCATTGAAATAGAAAAAAATCGTAATAAGTTATTAAAACTAAACGTTGAATTTAAGTTAGATTTGTTAGAAAAAAGTTAGAAATTGCTCTTTGTACACTGAAAAAAATGAAGAAAAGATTAACAACTTATATTTTGCAAGTTTTTGCACACAGTTTTTCACAGTAAATTTAATGGTATAAAATTAAGTAAAATCTGCTTAATTTAATGACAATATTAAAGTGAGAGAATTTTTAACTTAAACATTTCAGTAACTTTTACCTACAAATCTGATGTGCATTGTATTTAAATAAGTTTAGTCAAATTTAAATGAACATTTTACCAGAATATTCCACATTTTGAACTTTCATTATTAACATGTTAACACTGTAAAGCCTGACATTAAAGAATTGTCATAAAATTCAAATTTGTTTTGGCATTAAACTGTTTTTAGTACCATTAGACAAACTATTAAAATAAATTGTAAAAAAAAAAAAAAATGTATGTATCATATTTGATGGTCATTATCCTCCTGAGGTCCAGCAATTCATTTATGTGTAGGACATTTGTTATTGAAGTTTTTAGCCCATACATGCTACAGTGGTAAATCTTGGGGTATTATTGTCAGGATACTGTCATTGTCTAGTCTTGGTTTTTCACTTTTATGACAGGATCCTGACACTTGTTGTTTTTTTGTGTTTTGTCTCATGTGTTTTTCTGCCCCGGCTGTTTCTGTTCTCTGTCTTGTTACCTGGCCCCGCCCCCTCGTTCCCTGATCTTTTGTTATTTGCTTCACCTGCCCTCCTCATTTACCTCTTGATTTCTCCTTCTTTATATTTCCCCATGTTCTTTGTCCTGTGTTGGATCATTCCTTGTGGTTTCTGTCTGATCTTGGTTTCTTGTTAGTCTGGTTTGTTCCTGGTTCTTGTATTTTATGCTTGTTTTTGCTTTGTTTTGTGTCCTGTTTTGCCTGGACCCTTGCATTTTTTAGTTTTTCTGAATAAAACCCCTTTTTGTGTTCATCACCGTCTACATTTGGGTTCTTCTGTTTCATTCCCTGACAGAATGATCCAACCAACCTGTTGAAACCAGCAGACATGTTTTGTTTTTCATGGGGCTATTTCTGAACCCCACTCCAGTCCAGCAGGAACTGGTCTCCCAGAACTTGGACTGCAGGTTGAGTAATTGTCGCCAGGGCAATCGACCTTTTGGGATTTATGCCGAGGCGCTCATCGATGCAGTTCAGGGCTTGGGTATTGGTGAGACTGGTCTTATACATCTTTTCCTTGCCGGACTGGATGAGCCATTTTACTGGGAGGTGTTTGGGGATTTGGACTCCTGGAGGTGGTTGATAAAGTTTGTCAACATTGGGAGATGGAGGTCCTACTCGGGAATTGGGACCCCATCTTTGATGATCCCACCTCCCGGCCCCAGTCAACACATAGCCCCATTGCTGTTTCCTCAGACATGCCTGCCCTAGAGAGTCGTCAGTCTGGAGGAAACAGGATGATTAGGAGGAGGATACGGAGCTCCTCCACTGCATCCCCCCTGGAGGCGCCTGCCCTGGCTGCTGCCGGACTCCTGAAGGCGCCTGCCCTAGCCGCTGCTGGACCCCTGAAGTTGCCCGGCAGGAGGTGGCCAAGGAGCCCCCGGCTGATGGCAAGGAGATGGCCAAGGAGCCCGCAGCTGACCACTAGGAGGTGGCTGAGCCCGATGCTGACCGCCAGGAGGTGGCCGAGTCTGTTGCTGACTGGCAGGAGGCTGTTGACTGCCAGGAGGTGGCCGAGTCCGCTGCAGCCCCCCTGGGGGTGGCCGAGTCCACTGCTGCCCGGCTGGATGTGGCCGAGTCTGCTGCAGCTCGCTCTCAGAAGAGGAGAAGGCGAGCTCCTGCTTCACTCCTGCCCGACTGCCAGGAGGCGCCTGTCCTCTCGCCAGTGGCCACCGCCACCCAACCTGACCCCTGCCTAGCGGCCGCCGACACCCTGCTTAACCACTGCCCAGCGGCCGTCGCCATCTATGTCCTCTCCCCTGTCTTGGAGCTGCCAGACCTAATCCTGGCTCCTAGGCTGCCCGACCTTATCCCACCACCGGATCCAGCCCCCTTCCTGAAGACTCACCATGCCGCTGGACACCGCCCCCTTCCTGGATCCTCGGCCACTGGACCCTGTTCCTTTCCTGGACCCGCCTACCCTGCCCCTAACTTAGAGCCACCTCCATGGTTCCTCCCACCCTCCCCACCGGTCTGTCTCCTGCCCTGGTCTGTTCATCCGGTTCCATCCTGACACTTGTTCTTTTTGTGTTTTGTCTCAAGTGTTTCTCTGCCCCGGCTGTTTCTGTTCCCTGTCTTGTTACCTGGCCCCGCCTCCTCGTTCCCTGGTCTTTTGTTACTTGCTTCACCTGCCCTCCTCGTTTACCTCTTGATTTCTTCCTATTTATATTTTCTGTGTTCTTTGTCCTGTGTTAGATCATTCCTTGTGGTTTCTGTCTGATCGTGGTTTCTTGTCAGTCTGGTTGGTTCCTGGTTCTTTTACTTTGTTTTATGCCTGTTTTTGCATTTTGGTTGGTTTTTCCTCTCATGTTTTTTATTTATTTGTTTTTTGTTTTTTCATGCCCTGTTTTGCCTGGACCCTTGCATTTTTTTAAAAATATTTTTTTCTGAATAAAACACCTTTTTGTGTTCATCACCGTCTGCGTTTGGGTTCTTCTGTTTCACCACCTGACAATTATCAGAGGACTCCCATGGCTTTTCAGAGATACCAAATGTTTGAGAGTTTGGTCATGACAACTTTCTCTCCTTGGTCTATAAATATGGATTGAAACGTATCACAGTTCAATTCAGCAAGACAAATACAATATGAATAAAATATACTTTTTTCAATAAACAATTTTTTATAATATGTATTTTATGCACCAAATACTATATTGATATTTAAAAAAAGGGAAATTGTTTGTTTGCTGGGTCTCAGGAACTTATGGTAAGATGACATCATAATAGCTATTAATGTAAAATAATAAGATCCTTATAATGACAGAGCAGACTGCATATATGAAAATACACAGAAATATTAGTTCACACTTTAAATATATCTTATAAAATGTATATGACATAATTTTCAAAGCTCTGTGATTTTTTTTATGTGTTGGGCATGAATGGATTTTAATGGCGATTGAGAGATATTCCTCAAAAGTCTGTTGTATCATATTTGATACATGGTTTTCAAAGGGGGGTTTTCAATAAAATAATATTCAAAATTTTAAGCAAGCACAAGTTGCTATTATTCAGCAAATACTCATTTCAAAATATCAGTAACAATATAATCATTACTGTCAGTTCTACTGTATTAAAATAAGAGTCACTTAAATAGATCGATATAAACATTGAAAACACTTTTTCCCCACAAATAACCACTAGATGGTGCCATAAACAACTTACATACCATAGGTTGTTTAGCTCGTCAGCTTGAACAGAGAGTGAAACAGGAGCCGTCAAACGTTCTGTATCTTATTTGATTCACTCGGCGTTATAGGGTTAATGTACCACATGACATAGGGAAGATTTACACAGGAAAGCTTCATGCATGCTATGTATGTAGTCTATAAGGAAAAGTTCCTTTGCATTACTGGCAATTCAATAACATTATGCAGCTGCGCACGCAGACCTCAACACTTGGTGCACGAAACACGATAACGGTAACAATTAACAGAATTAATTTTTATCATGAACGGGTAATTTTGAGTAGATTCTTTATAAAACAAGAAGTTACCAAACATAACAACAAAATCAACAATAAAAATGGTGTAAATCAACTTGCAAACAGTGAAACCATGCAAGCTCATTAATTATTCAAGGCCGTGCATGCTGGGAACACAAGCTTCGAAAAGTGAAGTGAAATTTACTTATTTTATTTACCTGTGAAATTTACTCTTATTTACTCGAATATATTTGGCAAGGTTTCCTGCTTTAGAATTAATACATGATGATGGATTTAAAAATAACAAATAGTCATAAATAATATTTACTTATAGGCTAAAACATTAATCATTACATGTTTGAATTAAAAACAAATGTAGTATTTTATATTTTCAAGTTCACGCTTAAACTAACTTATTCAATGTAGAAAGTACTTAATAAAGGATTAGTTCACCCAAAAATGTAAATTCAGTCATTGTTTCCTCACCCCTGTGTTGTTATAACTCTATATGACTTTCTTTCTTTTTCTGAACACAAAGGGAGAAATTGTGAAGAAATGTTGAGCTCAGTGATGTCATACAATGGCAGTTTATGGTGACCACCTCTTCAAGCTTCAAAAGAACACAAAAGTATAATTCAGAAGTCTAATAAATTATTCATGAGACTCATGATTGTTATGAAAGCATACGATAAGATTTGGTGAGAAACAAACTGAAATCTAATGTGATATTTAGTGTAAATGTTCACTGACCGTTGATCTCCTGTGTGTGTTCATGATAGGACAAGAGAGCAACAGTTCACGCAGACCTCTCACGACATTGGGGCGTTCAAGAGAAAACTCGTTTTGTTTATCTAAAAACAGCGATAGTGACAACAGAACACAACACAGCTGCACACAAAACAGAGAACAGAACTTACTAAACATGTCTGAAGAGTTTGTAGTCGAAGAATTGATGCATTTCTATGCCCAGCCTTATTTTTATTTTATTTTTTGGACCGGTGGCAGTTCACAGCGGACGGAGTTACCCGCGCAATGCCGAAAATAGAAAACAAGCAATCGATAGAATGTACCATCGCTCGTCACGGCAGGTTAGGACAAAAACTCTGTTTAATATAGAAAATATACCTTTTATCACATGTTGTTTGTCGTCAGGTTAGGACACGGTGTGACTGTGGCGTCCTGTAGCCTCCGCTATGTTTCTGTTTGATTTCCGAATACTGTTCCAAAAAAATAAGGCTGGGCATAGAAATGCATCAATTCTTTGACTACAAACTCTTCAGACATGTTTAGTAAGTTCTGTTCTCTGTTTTGTGTGCAGCTGTGTTCTGTTGTCACTTTCACTGTGGAGGATCTGTTTTTAGATAAACAAAATGAGTTTTCTCTTGAACGCCCCAATGTCATGAGGGGGCTGCGTGAACTGTTGCTCTCGTGTCCTATCATGAACACACACACAGGAGATCAACGGTCAGTGAACATTTTCACTAAATAATACATTAGATTTCAGTTTGTTTCTCATCAAATCTTATCGTATGCTTTCATAACAATCATGAGTCTCATGAATAATTTATTAGACTTCTGAATTATACTTTTGTGTTCTTTTGAAGCTTGAAGAGGTGGTCACCATAAACTGTCATTGTATGACATCACTGAGCACAACACGTGTTTCACAATTTCTCCCTTTGTGTTCAGAAAAAGAAAGAAAGTCATATAGAGTTATAACAACACAGGGGTGAGTAAACAATGACTGAATTTACATTTTGGGGTGAACTAATCCTTTAATCATTTCTGCTTAATTTCCTTCACCAGAATTTTTTTTATTTAATTTATTTTTTCAGTGTTAATCAAAGACAACTGGAAAAGTCATGGAAAATAATTCTCTAAAGTTGTTGTAATGTACAGTGAGCTCACAAGTGCATCTGTTTCTGTCAGTGTTTGATTTTCATCAGGCTGTTGATGGACTTCAGGAGGTGCAGAGACAAGCTCAAGAGGGCAAAATGTAAGAACATATGTTTTCTTAATTTCAGTGAATTAAAAATGAACTAGATAATCCGTCATACTATAGTTTATATTAGTCCATCCCATTCATTCCCATTCATGTGTGCTAAAAGTACTGCCTGTTTGTTAATGTCTGCTAACCCCCTGTATTTTGGTTTATAGCATAGGAACAACTAAAAAAGGCATCGGACCGACCTACGCTTGTAAAGCATCCCGCACTGGACTTCGCATATGTGATCTAATGGCTGATTTCAATGAGTTTTCTACGAGGTAATATACTCTAGAAACATAACAATAACGCTTATACTACAGCAGTGATTATGTGATGTGTAACTCTCAGTTCTGCCCTCCTGAAGGGTGAAAAACCTGGTCCAGCAGTATCAGTCGATGTACCCCGCTCTTAAAGTGGACGCTGACGGTGAACTGAAAAAGCTAAAGGTCAGTTAAACCGAGACTCTGCGCTCTGTGCAGGCAGTATGGGGCTTGTGCTCGCTGATCAGGGCGCTCTCTTCTCATTTACAGGAGTATGCAGAGAGAATAAGACCCCTCGTCAGAGACGGTGTCTATTTCATGTATGATGCAATTCACGGACCCCCGAAGAGAATCCTGGTAGAGGGAGCTAACGCGGCCCTTCTTGACATTGACTTCGGTGAGGACAAACCACACGCTTCACTGTAGCACTTGGAAAGATATCGTACTTAAAGAGTTGTATGTCTTCCCTCTAGGAACGTACCCATTTGTGACGTCATCAAACTGCACCGTGGGTGGCGTGTGCACCGGTCTCGGCATCCCTCCCGCTAACATCGGAGATGTGTATGGAGTATCGAAAGCGTACACCACCAGAGTCGGGATAGGGGCCTTTCCTACAGAGCAGCTCAATGTATATAGTGTTTACGTACAGTAGTCTGACTTTTGACTGTCGACATAAAGTCAACATTGTTTCACAATCCAATTAACTTCAGCATATTCAAACAAAGAAAAAAATAAATGGAATACCGAGATGTAAATTTGGTTAAATAATAACTAAATTGTAGGGGTGTAACGATTCACTCGTTTTCTTAATGCATGGATTAGTAATCCTGCCGATTCATATGCATCGATCTTGAAATATAATTTTTGATTCGAGAATCGTTTGTGTTGGTCAATCATCGATTTAAACTGTTCAAAATCGAATGGATCGTGATTCAGAAAATTAACATTATAATATTGTAGATTATATAAATATTAAATAAGTTGCATGTCCGATTTAAATGAGACGTGCGCTTCTCATTTGTATCCAGCACATCCTGGAGCGCGCGCCCTCGCAGATACGTGCTGCACTCTTCCGTCGCCCTTCACGGGATCGCGACCGCTCTCCGCTCCGTCTGTAACTCTCACTGAAACTTTTCCTGAGCAGCTTTCAGAGTCTTTCAGGCACCTTATTTCTGATCTCTCCTCCGGATGGTCACTGTCTCACGAGCAAATGACAGACTGCAATAGTGCTCGTCTCGAGTCAAACACGCATTTGATTCAGCTGCCAACTCATTGCGTGGCAGAAATTAAGGGGAGCTCCAGGGAAAATCTCATTAAAAGTCATAAAATTGCTCCCGAAATTCAAAATGTGGTGGCAAAAAATGCCCTCATATTAAATCGACTGTTGTTTATTTATTCCTCTTGATTGAGTCATTTTTAGTGTAAGATGTGATACATTCTCAGACTTAAGAATTTGTATTAATGAATTGATTAAATTGATATTTTGCGGGGCCTGGGTAGCTCAGCGAGTATTGACGCTGACTGTCACCCCTGGTGTCGCTGAGTGACTCCAGCCAGGTCTCCTAAGCAACCAAATTGGCCCGGTTGCTAGGGAGGGTAGAGTCACATGGGGTAACCTCCTCGTGGTCACTATAATGTGGTTCTTGCTCTCGGTGGGGCGCGTGGTGAGTTGTGCGTGGATGCCGTGGAGAATAGCGTGAAGCCTCCACATGCGCTATGTCTCCGTGGTAACGCGCTCAACAAGCCACATGATAAGATCTTAAATACTGGTGGTTTGTCTTTCTTTTTCCTGCTAAGTATTTTAAGAATACTATACATGCATTTTAAAAAATGCTGAATCAATTCTAATTTTATTGTGAATTTTACTGAATCGTTTTTTTAATCGAATCAATATGCTTACAACCCAAAGATTCACACCCCTACTAAATAGCTATTTGGGTATTATTTAGCTTAAAACAAAAGGCTGACGTCAGCTGGAACAGTCAGTTGTTTCAGAGGCGGAGCAACTTATTACATTTTGATGAAAGATTAAAAAGACAGATGTTTTTTTCTTTGGAAGAATAAGACCAGAAATGTGTATTTAAACAAATAATCCGGGTTCAGTAAAAGTTAAGCTCAATTAACAGCATTTGCGGCATGATATTGATTAGCACAAAAATTAATTTCGACTCATTCCTCCTTTTCTTTAAAAAAAGCAAAAACTGATGGTCCAGTGAGACACTTACAATGGAAGTCAATGGGGCCAATTTTTAGAGGGTTTAAAGTTATAAAAGCATTACATTAATTCTTACATTAATAACTTTCCACAGATGTGGTTAGTAAGTGATATTATCACAGTAAAATCATGTTAACACATATTGTTTATGTCTTGTGTCTATACTTTTGAAACAGTGAGTATTTTAATGTTTACAGATTGACCCCCATTGACTTCCATTGTAAGTGTCTCACTGGAACACACATTTAAAGAGAAGGAGGGACGAGTCGAAATTATTTTCTGTAGTAATCAACATTATGCCACAAATGCTGTTAATGCCGGAATATTCCTTAAATATTATAATATATAAAATATATAGTAGTGAGCTTCGTCCTCACAAGTGTTCTCCGTATAAGTCTGGGAACATGACCTTGTTGATCATCTGTTGACTTTACTTAAAGCTGAAGTACGTAACTTTTTCGGTGTTAAAATATTTTCTTCTATCCCCGCTTAAAATGCCGAGACAACTGTAAGTAAACCATTCATAGGTTCATTTTCTTGAAAAATGTAAATACTTTGTCTCTGTGGCACTATAAAAATTCCCTTAGACCCGCCCCAACAACATTACTAAACCAATGGCATGAGTTGTGGGCGGGGCTATCTGACTGTTTGAACAACTGTAGACGAGGGGCATATTCAGAAAGCTGTTTTGAAAACAATGTATATTTAAATCCGTTTGGTCACAGAAATTACTTCGGCTTTAATGTGCACTTTGGGGACAGTATGTTTATGTGAATATATACCTGTAAATATATTAAAATATGTAAATCAGCTGACTGCCACACCTGGAGTCGCAAGTTCAAATTCAGGGTGTGCTGAGTGACTCCAGCCAGGTCTCCTAAGCAACCAAATTGACCCGGTTGCTAGGGAGGGTAGAGTCACATGGGGTAACCTCCTCGTGGTTGTGATTAGTGGTTCTCGCTCTCAATGGGGCGTGTGGTAAGTTGTGCGTGGATCGTGGAGAGTAGCATGAGCCTCCGCATGCTGTGAGTCTCTGAGGTGTCATGCACAACGAGTCACGTGATAAGATGCACGGATTGACGGTCTCAGAAGCGGAGGCAACTGAGACTTGTCCTCCGCCACCCGGATTGAGATGAGTAACCGCGCCACCACGAGGACCTACTAAGTAGTGGGAATTGGGCATTCCAAATTGGGAGAAAAGGGGATAAAATAAATATATATGTAAATCAGGCTTTGAGGTGTGTAGTTAGTCAGTTTTAAGTCTGTCTCTCACCTGTGTTTGTTCATAGGCTGTAGGTGAACTGCTACAGACCAGAGGTCATGAGGTGGGCGTGACCACAGGTAGAAAGAGACGCTGTGGTTGGCTGGATTTGGTTATTCTCAAATATGCACATATGATTAACGGATTCACTGGGTGAGTTTATCTCAATGAACATCAGGTGTTTATTTATAGAGTCACATGGGGTAACCTCCTCATGGTCGCAATAATGTGGTTTGCTCTCGGTGGGGCGCGTGGTGAGTTGTGCGTGAATGCCGCGGAGAATAGCGTGAAGCCTCCACACGTGCTATGTCTCTGTGGTAACACGCTCAACAAGCCACGTGATAAGATGCGCGGATTGACGGTCTCAGATGCAGAGGCAACTGAGATTCGTCCTCCGCCACCCGGATTGAGGCGAGTCACTACGCCACCACGAGGACTTAGAGCGCATTGGGAATTGTGCATTCCAAACTGGAGAAAAAGAAAAAAAAAAAAAAACATAGTTGGAAAAAACTGAAACTTAAATACTTTTTCATAACTGCAAAATTAACTAAAAAAAAAACTACAAATGACCTCAAATGACTTTTAGTTTTAGTTTTTTATACACAGTATATTTTAAGATTTAAAACATTTACAGTCCACCTTCATTAGACATGGAAATGCGATTAGAAAGCAGTAACACAAGAGAAATTTAACGATATTAGGCATATTTAAGCGATATCAGTATCGAACTAAAATGAAACTAGAAAAATCTGAAAAAAATTAAACTAACAGTCAAGGACTGCCCACTAAATTGAAATGACCAATTAAAAAATAAAGTAGAAATAAAAACTAAACTAAATATTAATAACTATAATAACCCTGTAACGACCTACTGTGCAGTCGTGCAGTTTCAGTCATGTTTAATGTTTGTTTTCTGTCTTTTTGTAGCATTGCTTTGACTAAACTGGACATTCTTGATGTGTTGGATGAAATAAAAGTGGGCGTGGCTTATAAAATAAATGGCAAAAGAGTCCCATATTTCCCAGGTAAAATCATCTTGAAATCACAATGCATTGCAATATACTCAATATGCTGATAGATTTGACTATATTCTCCCAAGCTTAAATGAATATTTTAAAGTTTTCAACGATTTACATTTTGACATCAGAGCATGGATCAATAAGAGATTACAATGAACAAGAAACATCATGTATAAAGTCTAATAGTGTAAAGTATTCTCTCTATTCATACATCTGTACATGCAGCCAACATGGAAGTTCTCCAGAAGGTGGAGGTGGAATATGAGACTTTTCCTGGATGGAAGACGGACACTTCAGCCGCGAGAAAGTGGAACGATCTTCCTCCTAAAGCTCAGAACTACATCCGCTTTGTGGAGAATCACATCGGTGTTTCTAGTGAGTCATTCACACATATGACAGACAATATTACTCCGTAATGCAATCCCTGAATTAAACCTCACGTTTTTATTCTCTCTACAGTTAAGTGGGTTGGTGTTGGGAAATCCAGAGAATGTATGATCCAGATGTTCTAGGTCATGAATCATGAGAACCCAGCGGTCCGTTCACAGAATGTTTCTCAACAGCGACTGTGCTGATGACGTCCTCTGCTGCGTATCTACAGATTATCAGCACAACGGGAGGCTTTACGTCATAGATAACAAACTGCTCTCTGTTTATGTCTTTTCTGTCTATCAGTCTTATTAAACCACTGAAGTTTTCCTAAGAGTTTCTGGTTTATTTCATATTGCAGGTTTGCCAAAGTAATCAAAGCAATACTGTAGAATAAGATAATCCCACTCTTAGAAAGACTGTCTTGCCATACAGTTTTATTCTGTTGTGCCAAACTGGTTTATTAATAGGTTTCTGCCTGATGATGTTTCCCAGCGTTTTGTCTGAAGTCAGATATAATTAGGTTAGAGTAGACAGACCATTAGCTGTGTCAGGAATAGATACAGACGGAGAACATTCTGTTTCCTCTGATCTATGCCAAGATGGTCTGATCTCAAGAGGAACATAGTGCCATTAAAACCCCCAGACAGCACAGAAAACACTATCCGTACAACTGAACTCTGATCCACGAACCAAACCTTGATAAAAGTCAAGTCAGCTAACCAACAAAAAGGAGGTGGGTATCAATAACAGCGTCAACTATTTTTGGAATATGCTTCTCTTTTGATATATATGACTAGGCCTGCCCATTAGGTTTGAATGGTGGTGGTAAACTCAAATTTCTGCTGCTGTGCCATCATCACTTATTACAGAGCTGGCAACATATTTCCAAAATTAACCGAAAAATAATAATAATAATCTGCATAAACACCATGATTTATATAACCAATTGCTTCCTGAAATAATTGTATGAAGAAAAAAAAAAAAAGAAAGAAATAGACCATGAATATCAATGCTTGAGTGTCTTGATTTTAAAGTTGTTTTGTTGTTGTAATACTCGCACTGAACAGCAGGTGGCGGTAATCACATATCCGCGCGTCTGTCCGCCGCTGATCCGGATACAGAAGAAGCAGACTTCTTAAAGCGCGAACTGGACACGTGTGTTTCCCGTAGCGCAGTTTTTATGTTTATCAAGTTGTTTGTATTTTACACTCTGTGTCTTTTTTTAAAAAAATGCCTAAACGCTCGTATCCGTTCAGCGAGACTTTCTCCTCCCAGTATAAAGTTCATGTTGGGCAGAAAGAGATGAGTAACTATGGAGTGTTCGGACTCAAATACAAACAAGAGATTTACGGTGAGATTTAAATCACTTTTATTGCAATTACAGAGTGTGTTCACGTTTAAAAACAATGTTAGTGGTAATATCAATCGCCTGTTTGATCTGTAATCACTTGTCTGTTTTATAATCGATATATTCGAAGTGGTCGATAAAATCCGTGTGGGATATTTAAAAATATAATTAATTAACACTATTGTATTATCATTATAGTTACTACCTTATTTTTGTCAATTACCAGATTTTTAATCAATGTAATTATTCAACGTGATCTACAGTGTTGGGTGTAATGCATTACTAAGTAATTAATTACTGTAAATTACATTTTCACTGGAGTAAAGTAAGGGATTACTCTTAAGTAATTTATAGTTCTGATGTAATTGTGTTAAATACTATATAGCCTATAGAACAATTCTGTATAAAACAATAGTGAATATAAAATCAAAATTTAATGTTTAATGTTAAAATACATTTTTTAATTTAACGCCGCCCCTTTAAATTCTTTGGCCAGTTCATGAATAATTTATTTGAAAGAATTAAAAGAACAGTTTCATCCTTGTATTTTTCATCTGGTCAAGGTTGATCAGGTTTTTAGAAAGTAATTAGTAATAAGTAATGCAATTACTTTTCAGACAGAGTAATTAGTACAGTAATCTAATTACACTGTAGAAGATGTAATTAGTAGTTAGTAACTGATTACTTTTTAAGAGTAACTTACCCAACACTGGTGATCTATAATATAATCTTTTATCTCTGTAATCATGTAATCTGTGGTCAGATTATTTAATTATGATACAGTGAAAAAGAATCAGAGGAAATGAGTTTAAATGGATTAAAATGTAAAAAGAATAGTAAAAGGTTGCATGGTTGTACGTGGCTCCATTAATAACTATTAAAAATTCCCATAATTAAACTAGTGTATTTGCAAACAGTCCTACTGTGAACTCGGCAGTGTTGGGTGAATTACTCTTAAGAGTAATTAATTAATGACTACCAATCTTGTACAGTGTAATTGGATTACTGTACTAATTACATTTATTCATTTGGCAGACGCTTTTATCCAAAGCGACTTACAAAAGAGGAAAACATAAGCGAATCATCTTGCGACAGTGGTACGAAAAATGCCATATTACAAAGTTTCACTAGCATCAGAATAGCATTCAAAACCGTTTAAATTGCAACAAGGAAATGTTGCAAGGAAGGTCATTCCACCAACGTGGTATGATGAAGCCGAAAGTCCAGAAAAGTGTTTTGGACGTTCCTTAGCCGACTGCAGGCTTCTAGTGGGAATGTAGCTCTGCATAAATGATTTTAGGTATGCTGGAGCAGACCCAGTGACTGTTCTGTATGCCAGCATCAGAGCCTTGAATTTGATACGTGCATCAACCGGCAGCCAGCGGAGAGAGACAAGGAGTGGTGTAACATGAACCAAAGAGAGCACATTAAAGACCAGACGTGCTGCTGCGTTCTGGATCATTTGCAGGGGTCTAACTGTACATGCAGGGAAGCCTGCAATGAGAGCGTTACAGTAGTCCAGTCTAGATATGACAAGTGACTGGACAAGCAGTTGTGTGGCATGTTCAGAGAGGAAGGGTCTTATCTTCCTGATATTGTAGAGTGTAAATCTACATGATCGTGCTGTCTTTGAGATGTGGTCTGTGAAATTGAGTTATTGATGGTTACCCCTAGATTTCTGACCGTTTTGGAAGGCATTACTGTAGTTGACCCCAGCTGAACCGTGATGTGTTCAACAGCAGGGTTGGCTGGGAAGACGAGGAGTTCAGTCTTTGCTGGGTTAAGTTGCAGGTGGTGTTCCTTCATCCAGGCTGAGATGTCTGCCAAACTGGCTGAGATTCGAGCAGTCACCGTGGTGTTGTTGGGCTGGAAAGACAAGTAGAGTTGCGTGTCATCAGCGTAGCAGTGGTAAGAGAAACCATGTGCCTGAATGATGGGTCCCAGTGATGTTGTGTATATAGAGAAGAGAAGTGGCCCAAGCACTGAGCCCTGAGGTACCCCAGTAAGTAGCTGATGTGGCTTGGATACCTCACCTCTCCAGGCTACCTTGAAGGACCTACCTGAGAGATAGGAATTAAACCAGTCAAGAACAGTTCCTGTGATGCCCAGCAAGGAGAGGGTAGAGAGTAAGATTTGATGGTTGACTGTGTCAAAGGCTGCAGAAAGGTCCAGCAGAATCAGGACGGATGATCTGGATTCAGCTTTCGCCCGTCTCAGCGACTCAGTGACAGACAGCAGGGCAATCTTGGTGGAGTGTCCACTTTTAAAGCCTGACTGATTATCATCCAGCAGCTTGTTCTGTGAAAGATAGGCAGAGATTTCATTGAAAACTGCCCTTTCAAGTGTTTTTGCCATGAATGGGATTCTCTTTCTGAAAAGTAATTGCATTACTTATTACTCATTGCTTTCTAAAACCCTTAACCTCGACAAGATGAAAAATACAAGAATAGACATGAAACTGTTCTTTTAATTCTTTCAAATAAATCACATCAAATAAATTATTCATGAACTGACTAAAGATTTTAAGTGTGCAGCGTTAAATTAGAAAACATACATTAACATTAGATGTTAAATTTCGATTTTAAATTCACTAATTTTATATATAATTGTTCTAGAGTCTATACTGTATTTAACGTAATTACATCAGAAGTAACTAATGAAATTACTGAGAAATTGAGAGTAATCCCTTAAATTAATTTACAGTAATTGATAACTTAGTAATGCGCTACACCCAAAACTGGAACTGAGCATGGCTATTTATTAAGCTATGCAAAAAATACTAGCCTACAAAATAATGTTTAAATTACGTTTGTATGTCATTGTAATGTATGGTCATCACTCACTTTTATTCATAATTAAGCCGACCCTTTTTTTAGCTGAACTGATTGACGAACTGAATGAACGACATGCAGCTTCTCCTCTCGTTCAGCCGGTCAACAGATCCTCTTTCACGATGACTGATTCATTAATCTCGTTTGTGAACGAGTGCACCAGTGCATTCAGTTCAGACGGGTTCAGCGGGAATGATATACTCCTTCACAGCCCGCTCTCGAATGCTATTCGCTCATGCTAAAGTCAGTCTTTTAAAAGCAACACACATGGAGTTTGCATGTCTACAAATGTACAAAGTCTTGATGCATTTCACCTCTTTCTCTCCTTGTTTAACACGATTGACTCGCATGCCGAACTGAATGAATACATGACGCCTCTCGTTCAGTCGTTCAACAGATCTTCATTCACGAACAAGATGACTGATACATTTAGTTTGCAAAATCGATCAGTTCTCACCATCTGGCTAATAACTCCAAAGAGTTGCCCAAAAATCCGCCCTTAAGATGCCGCTGTGATGTCAACGTCACATACCTTGCCAATTTCACAAGCAAGGGGGAAGCTGAAGCTGAGGTATCATGTTATCTAGAATATCGAGTTTATATTGAATGTGAACATCAAGATAAGTTAGCGTTGACAACTCACCAACTGTAACTGCCGTGGTGTCCCGAGTGGTCTCTCCACTAACAGCGGGACGATGTCCCAGCACACCGTCTATGAAAGTTCACTGAACTATGGAAAGTAATTTCTTTGGGCGCCACTTTGTCCATTGGGCATTTTAACGGATTTGGACTGTGCCCTCATTTTGTCATTTTTTCACTTGAACCTGTACTGTTGTGCGCTGGATACACAACCTGGGAAGTTCAGCGAAACTCCGCCTTTGACACTGAACCTGCCTTAATCCCCGGTTCGCCTTGTTTGGCCCAAGGGTAATTGGCTGGCCAAAGGCCATTGACCGTTGGTCCCAAGAAAGCCCTGAGGAGGCCTGATGGAGCCCCGGAAGTGACAGCAGGAACGCAATTGTCCCTGGCACGCACTAACATGCCCTCATTTGGCCCAGTAGTGGAAATGCGGCTATTGGCTTCGAAAGAGAGAGATGCCAGTGAACGAGAAATACGAGTCAGTGTATGGAAGTAAACGAGAACGATTCGTTCAAAAAGACTGAATCGTTCACAAACGAAACTTCACTATAGTAAACTCTAATAGCCCCGATCTTGTGACCACAGACGGTGTTTGGTCTTGATTTGCTCTGGAAATGTTGTATTGATTAAAACATTTTGTTAACTGGTAGCTTTTTAGGGAGATCAATTTTATCGATTAATCTATGCTATGTCTTTGTTAAATACTTCATATAGAGAACTGTAACTGAGCCAAGTCTTTGTCATTCAAAATAAGAGTCCTGGGTGTGTTTCGGGCTTGTTTATAGTTTAAAGTCCCATATTATGCACCAAATCTTAATTTTTCTGGTTGTTTTGGGGATTTTGGTTGAACAAACTGCTTTTTATTTTTATTTTTTTATACTTATCAGCCATTAAATTGGTGGTTATCAGCCTTTTTCTCCATTTGGTTATCGGTATTGCCAAAATCCACGTGGTTGAACGCTATTAGCTTTACAGTGACACAATATTTGCATTTTATTAAGTGTATTTTGTTTTTGCTTTTAATCAGAAAAGACCAAAAGCCTGCTCTTCAGTGGAACTAAAGCTGTGATGAGTCGAATCTGGAATGTGGACGGAGAGAAGGAATCAAAAGTGTCTGATCCGACCGCTGTATCATCATCAGTCTCTGGACATCAGACGCTACTCAAAGGACAGACGCTCATCGGCGCTGATGGAAGATTAAAGAAGACGAACGCTGTTTCAGGTAAATCTATAAGAGATTACTTGACGTCCGGGTCACCTGGGGTCTACTAGCAATGATTGCAGATGCACATTATATCTCTAGTGTCTCATGGTAATGACTGGGGGAAACAATTTAATTTTAATAATATTTTGTCCTTGTAAACCCCAGAAGTGTGCATGTCTTTTATTCATTTAGCAGACATTTTCACCCAAAGCAACTTGAGGAATTCTATAACAGCACCTCTGAAATAGTCACTTGTAATACTTTTTTGGCCCCATAATGGTGTAGTTGATGGAATCTAACTAGCTTGATGTTGACCCGTTGGTACAAGCACTTTGTGATGTCACTTCCTGCTCAGTCTGTGATAACTTGTGTTGTAATAACTTCGTGTTTTCAGGTCCGGCAGCAGCTATTACAGCGTGTTGTGTATGTCAGAGGGTCTCCGGTTCAAGGAGTCCGTGCTCGCTGTGTGAGCGTCCTGCGTGTCCTGCATGCACCCAACAGTGCAACAGCTGCTCCAATCACTGCTGCTCATTATGTGCCATTACAGAGTGAGTGAACATGCTACATTTACATGCACTTAACCCTCCTATGGTATTGAAAAGTGGCACCTCCCTGTGGTATTCGCGGTCATTTTTGACCGAAGGGTTTAGATGTGTAACCCTTTTTTTATATAATGATACCATTTCTTCCTCCTGGAAGAACAAAGTTATGCATTTCTTTTTTGCATTGATTTACATGTACATTTCCAAAATGTATCATTAATTTGCATATACAAATAAGCAAATTTTTGGAACATTTAAAATTCAGAAGCTACACTTCTATAAGTTGACACATGAAGAAAATGAGAATGTGACATAAATTGCAATCAGATTGCTGCCATCTGGTGAATAAAATATAAATAACATGACTTGAGAACCATGTCATGCTAGTAACGGCTAGTATATGACTGTAGCCACATACTGCAGGGCTCCAGACTGAAAAAAATGACTTACCGTGCGTTCAGACCAGAGGAGGCGAGAGCGTCAAAATTCACTCTGGCTGCCCTGCCAACAACGCTATCAAAGATTCGTGGACGCTCTGACGTAGTTGAAATAGGCGGCAACGTTCTTTCGGAATGCTTGGTTTTGTGAACTCTTATTTAAAGGGGCCGCAAAATATCCAGACATGTCGACCGGTATCTTTTTGCCGACCTATCACAAGTAGCGTATATCCTCATGAAATCTTTTAAATGTGAAAGGAAGAAATCAATCGATGGCAGAAAGTAATTAAATATAAAAAGACAAACGCTGATGGTATAAATGTGTAACCGATTGATCAGGCAGCATGGTTTTGCATGCTATGGCGCCAAAATTAGCATGCAATATATTATATAAACCATAATATCCACTTCATCAACTCAACTGGCACACCAACAATTTCAGACACCTTTGTCCATGCATTTGTTTTTGTTTTTTGTTTTTTATATCCCTGTAAGCAAACAGGGACGGATCGTATATTATGGGAAAACAGCCACGGCGATAATTCGTTTCTCCATTTTGTCTTCGTAACTATTGTTTGGTGGGAACCAAAGTTTACACTGTGTTCTCTAGACTTTGCTAGAGCGGAGCACTTCTATATTCCAATAGGTTGCCGCCGAACCGTGTCAAAACTCATTACCATAATGTTGCCCGCACTTGAACTTTCCTCTGACGCCCAAGACGCACTGGCCACGGACTCGCCGCCGAGAGACGCTAGCTGCCGTAGAAAATGAATGACTTCGGTCGATTTGACACTCTCGACGCCTCTGGTCTGAACGCACCATTAGGAACCATTGGCTGTTTTTGTTGCCAAATCAGATAATTGCCCAATTTAGATTGTTCAGAAACAAGATAGAAAGCAGAAGAAAAGACAGCTGATAACCCATTAATCGTAGGTTTAATAAACAGTATATATAGTTGAGAACAATCCCAAGTTTTCATTCCCTTTTGTCTCATCAATGTTCACTGCCCTTTCATAATTTATACAAATATAAGAGAGAAAACATTTTATTTAGTACTGTCCTTCAGAATCTACATAAGCAGATATTTACATATAGTATGCATATAGTAGAGTGTTGTCTTGAGCATCAATGAATATTTGCACCATGTGTATCATAGTTGTGAGTGAGTCCCACAATTGTCTTAAGTGTCAAAAGCGTGTGTGTGTGTGTGTGTGTGTGTATACTGTATAGTGGTGTAGGACTTTTATTTATAAAGAAGCCCAAAATGTCTGTGCTTCCAGTTGTGAGCTCACTGATGGATGATATGCTGAGAAAGTGAATCTGATTCTGCTAACCTGAGCTCCCGAGTTCACACACAGTTATTCATGAAAAAGATCCGGTTCAAAAGAGTCATTTGGTCACGACTCTCTCGCGCTGGGTTTGTTGTTGTTGCGTGCATTGTAGCGAGCTCGTCATCGCAACAGAACGGGTGAAATGCAGCGTGAGACACACTGGCATACGCTCTAAAGATGTATTCAATAACTTACAAGATGATATCTGATGAAACTGCATATGAACGCACACAACCCGACTGTCGCCAAAGGCGAATAGATTCTAAATTATTGTCGCAATAAATGATTTTTGGTCTCATTTGTGACCATTGTAGTCTCAGTCTGGAGCCCTGTACTGTGTAGCCTGATGACTTGTTTTAACCTAATTGTATATTTTATCACAAGATATGCATTTGGCTATATATTTAGACATTATCAAACTATTATTTGTCCAAATTTAGCATTCTGAATTTGAAGGGTCAGATTTTGCAGTTTGTCATTATGTTTGCAGTCAAACCTGACCATGGTGTTACAAAGAGAAGACACAGAATAAGCACTTTCCTACCAATAATTCATTTCAAACATAAAAATTTAATAACTCAATGTAAAATGTATAATAATGTCAAGAAAATGAACATCAAGAAACAGAAATGAACTGTAAAATTCAATTTGAGAATTAAACGGAAGAATCAGAGTAAAAATTTAGCAATTTCAGACTTTCTATAATAAAAATGTATTTTGCAAATGTGAGTGTGAGTGTGTGCGCGAGTGAGTGTGTCAGATTGTCATCGGCTAGAAAACATTAGATGACTTGTAATGCCAACAATGACCAAAAGATATCTGTAGAGCTCCACTTATTGATGCCCTGGGTGTGTGCGCGTGCGTTTAGTAGCATTTTGGCTCAATTATTGGTTTTATTTGACAAATGTAAAAAAAAAAAAAAAAACTGTTATAGTCTCACCAGTTCATTTTTGTGTGTGAGTAGGTGTGCATGTTTTGCACTGAGGATGTTTTAGAGTCTCATCCTGTAATTGCTTTTTTTTTTTTGTTGTTTTTTTTTTTGGTCTTTCACATTCATTTTTAATGGTCGGTCAATTTTGACTGTGAATACAAAAGGTGTCTTTATTTATTTATTTATTTATTTATTTATTTTTATACTGCTCAGATAAAGAAACCATTTTTTATTAAATTTATTTTGGTAAAAAATTACCAAATTCCATAGGAGGCAGAGGTGTAGTCAAGACCAGACCAATACCAGACCCCCTAAGACCTGAATGATGCTGAATTTATATTTGAAGTTAAAGTTTTCAAATGCAAATTTTGCCACTGCAGGTCTTCCATCCATCCATAATACAAGTGAATTGAATTGTTTAGTGGACAGTCTAGAAGATGTAGCTCCTAGGCTGTCCACCACAGTAGAGGTCTGCATGGCATTGGTCTGATTTTTGCTACATGTTCACCCATTCCTTTTATTCCCCATTTTAGTGCACTGATAATACACTTTGGTCTTGAGGTCTTGAGACCACGACTCCAACTCTGAGGGTTAATGATTAAATTACAAATGACTTTCTAAACACTTCCCCATCTGCCATTTGATAGTTTACATGCTTTAAATGTCTAGTTGGCATTGAATAAATGTTGGACTACTTCACTATATATTATCCAAAGAAATTTGAACTTTCCTGTTTTGTTGAACCGTATCTCTTGTGCTCTAATGCTTGTGAAATGTGACTTGTATGTTTGTTCTCTGTTCACAGTTACAGTGAGTGTTACGACAGAGTCCTCTGCTTTAACTGCTCGTCCTGATATCAGCGTGCATTGATGGATGACTGTCGGGACATAATTATGCAAGACATTATTTTAATGCATTACCAATGATATGTAAATGAGATTATTTTATATACGCTTACATTGTTTCTTACTCTCCACTTGTGTACTCTAATGAATGTTGAAATAAATACTTGACCTTGATTTGCACATTTTGTTTTGCTGTTTATCATTATTGTTATTTAGTGAAGGGCTTTCAAATATCTTATCAAAATATTACAGTAAATATGCTAGTTATAATTTGTCGTATCCAAAAGGCAGGTTTTCTGAACCCCAACAAACTCTACTTTTACTCTAGGTTTATAGTTTAATATGGTTTAAGGAAGTCTGAACGGTGATCCAGCTAATCTCCCACCAGAGGGCAGCAGATGAATATAATTCATGAGTGTCCAGTGACGTGGGGGTTTGTTTAGACCGTTTACATTTAGAGCAAACTTAGGATCATTGATGTGACTTTGACGGTTTTCTTTGTATTGAAAATGATAGTCTTTAAAGTTTGAGAGACTTTTGTTTTTAAGGTGTATTAATGGAGCATAACTCTTAAGTGACACTGAGCACTATGGAGAAACTGTGCTGTGCTGGCAAAAAGCCCCATACTGTGCTGTTTTGTACATGAATCGTAGTAGTACCGTGGTATTATTTGAGGTACCTTGGATTGGTATTGTAAACTGAATGAGTGCTGGCTCCCAAAATCATTTTAACAGTAGCATAAAAGTTGTCCATATGACCAATGCACTGTTTTCCAAGTATAACTTGTGAATTTTTCATTCTGTTCCAGCTTTTGTATGACTTCAGAAGACTTGAAATATAGCGCATGAGTTGTACAGACAATTGTGTTTTATTTTTTTATTTTTTTAACTATACCCTCCTGTAACCCGAGCGTGACTGGTGTGTGCATTTTCCATTCCCCTTTTTGATTTGTAGCTAGCAGCCCATAAGAAACATGCATTTGTTTTAATTTATTTTTTTCTAAAAATGTATGTCCTCATATGTGAACAGCGGGACTAAGTTGTGAAATTTTAAATAATATCGAGCTATAAAAAGTCAGATTTTTTTTCATCAAATAGTTTGTTTGCAGGAGTGTTGATTATTCATGTTTTTGAGACATCAGAAATTATCATAATTAATTCTGATTTAAAGTAATGTCCAGCATCATCCAATCACTGTCAACCATGTTAAAATAAAATAGATTCAGAATTTATAATGTATTATGTACTGATTATCATTGTCACATGTCTGTCAAACATGTTGAGTGATCCAAACATCATCTGCAGCCTGAAACTGAACTTTTGATCCGATTTTAGGAGTGAATGCACTTAACTGCATAGAGAGCTGCATAGAGATGCTCCCTTGCTCCCTATTTAGTGAATGACTTAACCTCCAGTGTGCTGTCTGTCTGCACTGGTCTCAGAACAGTTTGAAATGCACCTTATTTTCATCCTAACTCCATATAAAGCCTCTGAAAGACACATTTATCCGCAATTATACATAGCCTATAGCAAAGCCCAAATGTAATGTCCATGCACGTGGATGCAGAGTCTCGGGAGGATGCTGTTATGGTGCTTTTTGTTATTTTAAAGCTTGATCGATTCTAACTACAGTACAGGTGTGCTGGGTTGGGTGAATTACTCCAAACAAAATAATCCACTACAAATGGCTAATTACATTTCTGAAATTGGAATCCGATTACTGTGCTGGCAGATTACACTCAACACTGCATGATAATGCTAGAAATTGCATGTTTGGCTGAACTATTCCTGTAATAAGATGGGTAAGGTCAAGATCATGTTGTGAATTAATATGTTGCCAAAAGCAATTGGTCTGATCTGTACCTCTGTCTCTTCACATATATGGTTATGTGCTTTTGTTTGTGGTCTGTGCAGCTGTTGGGCCGTTTCATCATAAGCGTTTTACTGTAAAAGGTCACAGCCTCGACTTCCGAGGAGGCTCCTCTTTCCCTGTGCCACATGCCAGGGGCCCCTGAAGGCCCGACGGGCCCCGCTGACTCCTGGATGGACTTAAGTCCAGGCGTGTGGCTCCGTATCCACCCCCCATTAGTACAGGAACAGCTGTGCACAGACAGTCCTGCCTCGCTGATGTCAACGCTATAAATACACGTGCGTTGAAGTGAAGGGGTGACAGCTGTGCGGACAAACACCTCCTCTGCTCCTCCATGAGCTCATATACAACACAAGACAGTGTGATGCTCGGCCAGGAGTTACTAATAAACGTTATCATGAAAGACAGACTCTTATGGAGAGGTCACTTTGAGTAAAAAAATCATGAGTCAGAAACCAAGTAGATATTAGGCCACATCTACATTTTTAAACTTAAAGAAGCAGTTCTCCCAAAAATGACTTTCTTCTGTGGAACACACAAGCGGATGTTAGTCAGTGTTTTTAGCTCATTGCTTTGTGGTTGCTAGGGTGTTCTGAATGGTTGTTAAGGTGTTGTGGTGAGGGAGGAGTTACGTGAAGTTTAACAACTACCCAGATAGCACACGTACATCTCCAAAACGTCTGTTTAAGAGCGTTTCATCTGGAAAGCATCTAATTAACATCTGCTAAACATCTTAAAAAGATCAGATTTACAGTCTAAATCATAAATGTCTCAAAGACATCTGATGAATGTCTTATTGACATCTGAAACATAACTAGTGGCATACGTCTTATAGACGTATCCCAGCAAACATAGAACGTTCCCCTTAGGTTATATTTTTAGGAACCAATTCCTAACGTTCTAGGAACATTCTCTTTAGGTTTTATTTTTTGCAACCATAAACTAACGGTCCCAGAACGTTGCAGGGAGGTTTTTGTGTAACAGCCTAATAAGAACCTACACAGAACGTTCACTAATTATTTTAAGGTTTTTATTTTTATAACCATAAACTAACATTCCCGGAATGTTGCAGGAAGGTTTTTTTGTGAAAACCTTAAAATAACTTATACGGAACATTCTCTAATGGTTATTTTTAGGTTTTATTTTTCATTCACATTTTTTATTTTATTTTTATTCTAGGGTTAGGGTTAACTCTAATCCTAATTTAATTATTTTTTATACATTTTTCAGTGAGGTTGATACAACAATGACTGAAATTAGTGCAGTACAGCGTTTAAATAAATTTAAAATTATTGCAGATGAGCAAACAATGCAAAAAAAAAAATGTTCCAGATGTAAACACTTAAAACTACATCTGGGTGATGTTTGTGTGCTATCAGGGTTGTCTTGGGTTTTTTGCAAATTACTAACTGTACCTATTAGCAAAAATAATTACCTTTATCAAACACTGAAGTGATATCCGCATATATAAACTTGTTTAGAAAATATGAGGATACCTAACCCATCACTCAGAATCGTTCTGAAGCCTTCCACATGGACCGGGACATTTGGAGCGGTATCTCATACCATAAAAAGTGTAGGATTTCAAACAGAGTATCATTTAAATACCATGGTATATATCAAAATACAGGTGTATATTATCATCACTGTATCATGGCACTGTAACAGCAGGCTAATTTTAATTATATTTATTTATGAGAAGACACTGTGAGAAACTTAATACCATGTTACATCATTATAGTAACCAATATAGTAATCAATCATCAAGACAAAAGTAGGCTACTATGGTATTACCATCTGATACATCCCCTGTACCATAGTACCATCATTTTAAGAAGACACAAAGGTCTCGCCTCTGACAGAGCATTGCTTATTTTCTTAGTGTGTGTGTGTGTGTGTGTGTGTGTGGCTGAATCTCTCCTTTTCAAGTGTGACCACCTGTCTTTTGTTGTGAGGTAAATAAATAAATAAACATGGCAAGGCACCAGATGTCCCCGGCCGTCCGTTCAGGGGTCAAGGTCTCCCACCGCTGGCCTTAAGAGGTGAAGACATCCAAGTTTCAACTTCACTTCTCCTACAAAGAATTCCTGTCACCTGGGAATACATGCAAATGTGCTGGCTGTGGTAAAATGGAAATTACATGAAGGTTTTTGATAAGCGAGGGCAAAACACACATCTAATTAAGTCCAAAAGGAGACAACGTGCTTATCAAAAAGTACAACTTGTCTTGGCTCCCTTGTTCTCTTATTTGCTGGTTATCGACTGGTTTTGCTTCAGAAACTAGAATTTACATTGGACATCAAGTTGTGAGCAAAATGGTTTATCATACAACATTAAACAACAAAATATCCTTCAAATCAAACAGTGAAATCGATTCACACGATAGTTCAGTGACAATTCTGTCTTTATTTAGTCATCCTCATGTCCTTCCAAAACCATATAACAGACTCGCATTTTATTCCACACACAAGTCTATTGTTTAAGGAGCCCCTCAGAGGACAGGGCGGGAATTTATTTTCTGAAATAGTTTTGCGTGCCCTCGAAATATATTTACCATGGTTTTACTACAGTAACAATATTTTAGCCATGATATTGGTAGTGAAACCACAGTGATAATGCAGAAAAAATGTAAACCATGGTAATAAAAATTATAATTTTGTGAGTATTATGATTTCAAGAGGGAACGCAAAAAATATTGCGAGGGAACTCAAAACTTATTGCAAGGGAACGAAAAACTATTGCGAGGGAACGCAAAACTATTGTGAGGGAATGAAAAACTTACTGCGAGGGAACGCAAAACTATTGCGAAGGAACTCAAAACTATTGAGAGGGAACGCAAAACTTATTGAGAGGGAACCCAAAACTTATTGAGAGGGAACGCAAAACTTATTGTGAGGGAACTCAAAACTACTGCGAGGGACGCAAAACTTATTGAGAGGGAACTCAAAACTTATTGAGAGGGAACGCAAAACTTATTGCGAGGGAACTCAAAACTTATTGCAAGGGAACGAAAAACTATTGCGAGGGAACGCAAAACTTATTGAGAGGGAATTAAAAACTATTGCGAGGGAACGCAAAACTTATTGAGAGGGAACGCAAAACTATTGCGAGGGAACTCAAAACTATTGAGAGGGAACTCAAAACTATTGCGAGGGAATGCAAAACTATTGCGAGGGAACTCAAAACTATTGCGAGGGAACTCAAAACTTATTGCGAGGGAACTCAAAACTATTGCGAGGGAACTCAAAACTATTGAGAGGGAACTCAAAACTTATTGCGAGCGAACTCAAAACTATTGAGAGGGAACTCAAAACTTATTGCGAGCGAACTCAAAACTATTGCGAGGGAACTCAAAACTTATTGCGAGAGAACTCAAAACTATTGAGAGGGAACTCAAAACTTATTGCGAGGGAATGCAAAACTATTGCGAGCGAACTCAAAACTATTGAGAGGGAACTCAAAACTATTGAGAGGGAACTCAAAACTTATTGCGAGCGAACTCAAAACTATTGCGAGGGAACTCAAAACTTATTGCGAGAGAACTCAAAACTATTGAGAGGGAACTCAAAACTTATTGCGAGGGAACTCAAAACTTATTGCGAGCGAACTCAAAACTATTGAGAGGGAACTCAAAACTTATTGCGAGGGAATGCAAAACTATTGCGAGGGAACTCAAAACTATTGAGAGGGAACTCAAAACTTATTGCGAGGGAACTCAAAACTATTGCGAGGGAACTCAAAACTTATTGCGAGGGAACTCAAAACTATTGCGAGGGAACTCAAAACTTATTGCGAGGGAACGCAAAACTATTGCGAGGGAACTCAAAACTATTGCGAGGGAACTCAAAACTATTGAGAGGGAACGCAAAATTATTGCGAGGGAATGCAAAACTATTGAGAGGGAACTCAAAACTTATTGCGAGGGAATGCAAAACTATTGCGAGGGAACGCAAAACTTATTGCGAGGGAACTCAAAACTATTGAGAGGGAACTCAAAACTTATTGCGAGGGAACTCAAAACTTATTGCGAGGGAACGCAAAACTATTGAGAGGGAACTCAAAACTTATTGCGAAGGAACTCAAAACTATTGAGAGGGAACTCAAAACTTATTGCGAGGGAACTCAAAACTACTGCGAGGGAACTCAAAACTTATTGAGAGGGAACGCAAAACTTATTGTGAGGGAACTCAAAACTACTGCGAGGGACGCAAAACTTATTGAGAGGGAACTCAAAACTTATTGAGAGGGAATGCAAAACTTATTGTGAGGGAACTCAAAACTACTGCGAGGGACGCAAAACTTATTGAGAGGGAACTCAAAACTTATTGAGAGGGAACGCAAAACTTATTGCGAGGGAACTCAAAACTTATTGCGAGGGAACGAAAAACTATTGCGAGGGAACGCAAAACTTATTGAGAGGGAATTAAAAACTATTGCGAGGGAACGCAAAACTTATTGAGAGGGAACGCAAAACTATTGTGAGGGAACTCAAAACTATTGAGAGGGAACTCAAAACTATTGCGAGGGAACTCAAAACTTATTGCGAGAGAACTCAAAACTATTGCGAGCGAACTCAAAACTATTGAGAGGGAACTCAAAACTATTGCGAGGGAACTCAAAACTTATTGCGAGGGAACTCAAAACTTATTGCGAGGGAACGCAAAACTATTGAGAGGGAACTCAAAACTTATTGCGAAGGAACTCAAAACTATTGAGAGGGAACTCAAAACTTATTGCGAGGGAACTCAAAACTTATTGCGAGGGAACGCAAAACTATTGAGAGGGAACGCAAAACTTATTGCGAGGGAACTCAAAACTACTGCGAGGGAACTCAAAACTTATTGAGAGGGAACGCAAAACTTATTGTGAGGGAACTCAAAACTACTGCGAGGGACGCAAAACTTATTGAGAGGGAACTCAAAACTTATTGAGAGGGAACGCAAAACTTATTGCGAGGGAACTCAAAACTTATTGCGAGGGAACGAAAAACTATTGCGAGGGAACGCAAAACTTATTGAGAGGGAATTAAAAACTATTGCGAGGGAACGCAAAACTATTGCGAGGGAACTCAAAACTATTGAGAGGGAACTCAAAACTATTGCGAGGGAACTCAAAACTTATTGCGAGAGAACTCAAAACTATTGCGAGCGAACTCAAAACTATTGAGAGGGAACGCAAAACTATTGCGAGGGAACTCAAAACTATTGCGAGGGAACTCAAAACTATTGCGAGGGAACTCAAAACTTATTGCGAGGGAACTCAAAACTTATTGCGAGAGAACTCAAAACTATTGCGAGGGAACTCAAAACTATTGAGAGGGAACGCAAAACTATTGCGAGGGAACTCAAAACTATTGCGAGGGAACTCAAAACTATTGCGAGGGAACTCAAAACTTATTGCGAGGGAACTCAAAACTTATTGCGAGAGAACTCAAAACTATTGCGAGCGAACTCAAAACTATTGAGAGGGAACGCAAAACTTATTGCGAGGGAACTCAAAACTATTGCGAGGGAACTCAAAACTATTGCGAGGGAACTCAAAACTTATTGCGAGGGAACTCAAAACTTATTGCGAGAGAACTCAAAACTATTGCGAGGGAACTCAAAACTATTGCGAGGGAACGCAAAACTTATTGCGAGGGAACTCAAAACTATTGCGAGGGAACTCAAAACTATTGCGAGGGAACTCAAAACTTATTGCGAGAGAACTCAAAACTATTGCGAGGGAACTCAAAACTATTGCGAGGGAACGCAAAACTATTGCGAGGGAACTCAAAACTATTGCGAGGGAACTCAAAACTATTGCGAGCGAACTCAAAACTATTGAGAGGGAACTCAAAACTATTGAGAGGGAACGCAAAACTATTGCGAGGGAACTCAAAACTTATTGCGAGGGAACTCAAAACTATTGAGAGGGAACGCAAAACTTATTGCGAGGGAACTCAAAACTTATTGCGAGGGAACTCAAAACTATTGCGAGGGAACTCAAAACTTATTGCGAGGGAACTCAAAACTATTGAGAGGGAACTCAAAACTATTGCGAGGGAACTCAAAACTTATTGCGAGAGAACTCAAAACTATTGAGAGGGAACTCAAAACTTATTGCGAGGGAATGCAAAACTATTGCGAGCGAACTCAAAACTATTGAGAGGGAACTCAAAACTATTGAGAGGGAACTCAAAACTTATTGCGAGCGAACTCAAAACTATTGCGAGGGAACTCAAAACTTATTGCGAGAGAACTCAAAACTATTGAGAGGGAACTCAAAACATTGCGAGGGAACTCAAAACTTATTGCGAGCGAACTCAAAACTTATTGCAAGGGAATGCAAAACTATTGTGAGGAAACGCAAAACTTATTGCGAGGGAAATCAAAACTATTGCGAAGGAACGCAAAACTTATTGCGAGCGAACTCAAAACTATTGCGAGGGAACTCAAAACTTATTGCGAGGGAACTCAAAACTATTGCGAGGGAACTCAAAACTATTGAGAGGGAACTCAAAACTATTGCGAGGGAACTCAAAACTATTGCGAGGGAACTCAAAACTACTGCGAGGGAACTCAAAACTATTGCGAGGGAACTCAAAACTATTGCGAGGGAACGCAAAACTATTGAGAGGGAACTCAAAACTTATTGCGAGGGAATGCAAAACTATTGAGAGGGAACTCAAAACTATTGAGAGGGAACGCAAAACTATTGCGAGGGAACTCAAAACTATTGAGAGGGAACGCAAAACTATTGCGAGGGAACTCAAAACTATTGAGAGGGAACTCAAAACTTATTGCGAGGGAATGCAAAACTATTGTGAGGGAACGCAAAACTTATTGCGAGGGAACGCAAAACTATTGAGAGGGAACGCAAAATTATTTCAGAAAAAAAATAATGTCACACAACACGTCCATGTTAACATCCGTCTAACTTCTACCAAGTAACTGATTAATTTGTGCCAAAATACTGTGAAGTTTGACTGAACGCACGGCCTTGATGTCAACAACAGAGATGGGAAGTGTTTTCTCCTCCCTACTGAAAGTTGATGAGTTCATTTTAACTATGCATGATTATATTATTATATAGCTTTATTTTATCACTGTTATCTGCAGCCTTATCAGAACAGACCTGCGACACATTTTTGGGTGGTGACCCACCAGTTGAGATCACTGGTTTAGAAGTTTACAATTGAATAGTTATCACAAAGAGTTAATCATAGACTAGTCGAACTACAATTTGTATTAATTTCTAAACAACCCATAACACACCCTTATTTACACATCATTCTCTCTCTAAACCAGTCTAAACCGTTGCATCTTGGTTAACTGAACTTCAAGGCAGAACTTGAGAGGTGCTGCGGACAATAGACACACTAAACGAATAACTCCAAACAAAAGAGTGAGTGGGACGAGGCCGGGGGTATCTGGAGGGGTAGATGGGGGTCGTTATTTCTCAGAGCGTGTGGTCTGGATGGGGGAGGGTTCTGGGAATCACATCGAGCAGCTGGATTTCTTTAGATGTGCAGACGGAGAATAATTAGGATCCCAGTCGCTGAGAATGAGAATGACCGGTGAATTGGCTTTGAGATTGTGAATTAGTTGCGCATTTTTTCCTCGACTGTTGAGACCTGAATTGTTTGTTTGCTCAGAATGCAAATGAGCGTCCAGTATAGAAGGTGTTTTTTCATTAAGGAAACACTGAATGTTAAGTTGTGCAAAAGTGCAAATCAATTAGTAAGTTAATAGGATAATATACTAAAGTATGAATTCCTCGTCAAGGGTTCAGTTCTCATATTTTCAATGATCAATGACCATGATCAATATCATAAAAAACAAAAACAAATTTCACTTACAAAGAATGGACAATTACATGTAATATTTCTACTATAAAAATTAGTCACTATAAAATGTCCATGATCTTTTAAGATTTAAAAGAATTTAAATTCCTTGATATTTCCGTGACAAGTTTTCAATAACTCTGGGAACTTATAGAAAGTACAGCCTAAAGCTTAATTAGCACAAACCTGAAGCTGGTATTTACGCTGAAATTTCCTAATCACTTTTCTTTGACTCATTCATTCAAGTTTCTTTATGTTTATAATTGGACATTTCTAAAATGCAAGTCGAGCATCATTTCAAAAGACAAACACAATGAATCCACAGAAAAGGTTGTGTTTAATCTATGCTTAATTGAAATAAAGATAAAAGATTGTCACATTTTCACAGCACACACACAAATGGGCACAAACGTCAAATGTGCCCAAAGAAAGCAAACAAATACACAAACAAACTAAATAAATTATCAAAGAAGCAAGTTCAAATCAGATTGTCATCTACATTCACTAACAATGTATCATTTGTTTCCTATAAAATGTGTTTGTTTTATATCAAAAACTTATATTACATATAATGGCACTTCTACAAAGTCTAGTAAAAAGTTCTCAACTTAGTCAAAATTCTGATATAGTACAGTAACATTTTGCACAGAAACAAATCAATAAATATTACTTCTGATTATACAATTTCACAGTTTGAACCTTTAGAAGACATTTATCCAGGTTTCACATACAGTTGTCATTTCGCAGACTGAATTGAGAAATACAAATGAAGGTTTCATTGTCAATGTCGGCAGCACAATTCCAAAAATTAGTACTGAAAATCTCACAGCAAAGAAGCATGACGCATCCTGTACCTCATAATCTAAGAGTCCAAGTAATCTGAAGTATCTACATTTTCATTATTGCATTAATATATTGGCTTTTGCGGATGTTGACAGCTTAAGAATGAAAAGACCCACCATGAGTAAATATCATTGCGGCAGGTGCAATTATTGCGCGGGTGACCGACAGCATGTGTCATCACTGTACATACTGTATCGAGTATGTAAATATGTCAATAAAATAAGAGAGAAACTCCCTACATTTCAGCGTGTTCTCTCAAAAACAGAGAAATGCATTTGCAATAATAATATCTTCTAAATTACCGGCTCATGAAATCTTGTTTTGTCCAACAAATGTGCAACAAAATCATTGTTCATGGTGTGAGCATGCAGTCCAGTGCAGTGAACAAACAAAATTGCATCATTGAACACAGATAATCAATGCACCTGTTGATGCATACATGGTTTTACGTGCCCACACTCCCCCAAAAAAATTATAATAATAATTTTAAAAAAAATTATATATATATATATATATATGCTTATTTTTAAGATTTATGCATTTAAATGTCATAACAAAAATACAAAAACAACAAAAATAAAACAAATCCATCAAATTGAATTGTGTTATGTTTAACAAAATTAAATTAATACTACTTTAAAAACTTTATTAAAGATGACAATTCAATTAGATGGAATTTTGTTTTGAAATTGTAATGCATAAATCTTAAAATCACTGAGTGCACATCAGCATTTTAGGACGGTTCCTGAAGAAATAGCTCGGACAATAAGTCACTGTGTCTTTCAGATGTTTATGCTCATAAGCCAACATTTACAGTTACAGTATCTCTTGACTCCTGCTGTAACAGCATTGTTAGTTGATCTCGTTAAAAAATGACAAACGTTGTAATTTCGGCTACAATTGGAAGACTCAGACTCTCCAGTTAACATGAAGAATTGCAGCTTTTACAAGAGATCTCAGTCGTGCTTTATTCCAAATGAAAATGTGACAATAATCTTATAAATAAAGTACTTTTTTTTTTAAATAAATATCCAGTTAGAAATAGCAGCCTACAGTATATCAGTGTTGTCTCTAGAAACTACGTTCAAAGGAAGTGCTCGTTAGCATCAGTGAAGTCAAACTTCATTTACGATGGCTTATCTACACGAGATACAATGAATCCAGGTCACCACATACAGCAACTGATCAATTATCCCAATATTTGTGCAACAATTGCCAGCACGGTATTTTCTATACTTTATATGTCAATTCTACAGTAAACCCTGAACCAAAAAGAACTAACTAATAAATAACTCTAATCAAGTTTTCTCAGGACTGATAAACATATAGCATAACATGGATTTTTTTTTTAGTGCTAGTGACCGTTACTATACAAGCTTAAACATTTCTTCATCTAGAATCGACTGAAAACATGAAATAAAAGGAAACATTTTCAAAACAGTCTCAGAGGTTCAAACCATTCTGATGTTAAAGTTTCCCTGAAATGCAGTCAACCCATTCAACCATATTCACAGTTTACAGAAAGAAAGAGAAACAACAGAGACGTATTCCAGTGAAAACAGTACAACCAGTAGCAGAATCAGTGTTAACTAGTCCTTCATTTGTCTTTAAGTTATTATTAAAGGAAACTTAATTACAACTGACACATCAGACTGTAGCTTTTACAGGCAATGTCATTTATAACGATGCCAAGTGCACAACTGATACATTTCAGTGACAAAACCCTTCAGTAGATCCACATAAAAAACAAAAATCACACCATCAGATTCCTCTAAAATCATAAATAAAATATGCCTTTGTTTACTTCAAGAACAGTTAAATTAAGGACATACAGAAAGACTTCAAGCTTCTCTGTGAAGGTGGTCAAATTTGAATAATTTTTACATTATAGTTGATAATCAAATCTTCTAGACGGTTTGTTGGGGAACTACTTTCATTGCAGCCTTCCTGTGATGTCAACATCTACTCAACAAATTTCAGAAATCTGTGTATGCCAAACACTAAATACTGGATCATTATTACTGGTAACAATATATTATTTTAGTAAGTTTGTTGTTTTTATATCAAAGGATGTGATATGATGAAATACTTCATTGCAACGAGTTTAAAGAAGCCACAGTGTTTGAGTGACACTATCCAATAGTGAGGGTTTTTACGAGGCCGCAGTGAAACTTCCGGATGTGGCGGTACAGATCCCCAGACTGCGTGAAACGTCGTTCGCACCACTTGCACGCGTGCGGTTTCTCACGCGTGTGCACGACAGCGTGCCGACTCAAGTTGTGTGAGTACTGGAAGCTCTTTCCGCATTGGCCGCACGTGTAGGGCTTCTCGCCAGAGTGCGTTCGCTCGTGCCGCTTGAGTGTGTACATGCAGGAGAATGTCTTACCGCACTGCGAGCACGTCGGCACGGATCCGTCGGGCGAGAGTTTGGAACGCACCCCGTCTTTCTCACGGAAGTGCGAGCTGAGGTGCAACTGCAACACGTGCGGACTTGGGAAAACTTTGCTGCAGAGCGGACACACGCACACTTGCTGGCCGCCGGATAACAGAACGCCACTGGACGTTGAGATGTCCGAAGACGCCAGATCGTCTTCGTCTTCCCCCTCGCTGTCTCCAAGCAACCGGCCTCCCCCCGGCCCCTCCTCGTGCCGGCCCTCCCCCTCCATCAGGTCGTCGTCCGCGGTCGGGCCGTTGTTACCGGGGAAGAGGTCAGCGAACCCTGTCACCACTGAGTTCCTGGCGCTATTCCCATAGCGCCGGCTCACGGGGCTCACGGGCTCGCCGTCCTCCTGCTCTGACAGGAAGTCGTGTTCGTCTTTAACAAGTGGCTCTGTGGCCTGCTGCTGGCTGTCGAGGGCCAGCTGTCCCGAGATGAAGGAGGGGTGGAAGCTGTCTCGGCTCGATAGAGGCTTGAAAGACAAATCCAGAGCGCAGTCCATGTCATCCGCCGCCCGGGACCTCTGGGACAAGCCGATGGCTGAACTCCTGACATCAGCTTTTGTTTTTCCAGCTGTTTGGACACAAGGGTCGCCCTCTGCTGACACATAATTGACACCTACAAGGTCCGGGGACCCGCCAGGGTGACCGTTCGCCTTCTGCACGGGCCTATCACAATCTGTGACAGCAGGGCTCGCTTCACCGTTGTCCATGTCACGGTTGTCTGCTGTGGCAGCTCTCTGGGGGTCCTGCGGCGCGTGCCAGCGTGCTTCAGCACAATTTTCCTTATCCAAACCGCTCGTGACCATCCCATCTCCAATCTTCTCTTCCAGGAAGCTCATGTCTTTGTCCTTTAACTTTCCTTTGCACACTTTCACGATGTCGTACATGTGCAGGTAGCTGGCAGCGGCCAAGACGTCCTCAATGGGCAGCATGCTGAATTCCAGTTTGCCCTCATACATAAATTCAAGAAGCAAGCCGAAAGCTGGGGCTGTCACAATGTCGCTGTTCAGATGCACAACGTCCCTTTTGTCCAGCTGATCCCTGTAGAAGAGGTGGAAGTACATACTGCAGGAGGCCAGAACGGCCCGGTGTGCTCTGAATCGAGTCTCTCCGACGAGGACGGTGCAGTCACAGAGGAAACCTTGATGCCTCTGCTGACTCAGGCACTGCAGTAACTGCCGGCTATGGTCCGGGAACTCCATTCTTACTTCTGCAACCTGCTGGAAAACAGGAAAAACTGGATGTTAAATAAACGCCGGGTAGCCATTCATAACGCGCAGACCTAATGACGCATCTACAGGCCAGTGGAGACAAACAAAAGCAAACCCAACCCCACTGCACACTACATTAAAAAAGCCAAACTGTTTTTCTTATTAGTGCTCTTGCAGTGCACAACTATATTAACTGTCGTACAATCAGTACTGTGGTTTCACTGACAATTTAATACAACTTTATTCTTATAGAAACACTAACCGGTCTTAATTACGCATAAAGACCTAACGACACATCTAAAGGCCAGACAAACAAAAGTAAATCAAACCCTGTGCATACTAGTAAACATATGTAAACAGCTTATTAATGAACTTATAGTTTCACTGAAAATTCAAGACACCTTTTATCTCACCGAAAAACTAACCAGGTAATTCAACCACAGTTAAACAAACAAACAAACAAAAAAACCATTAAAACACATTGAAACATTTTATACACCTAGAAACCATCACAGCACTGTTGCGTACAAATAAAGTATGAAGATATCTTCCAACAGAACACAATTCTATTGCAAAGTAGTGCATTAAAAAAATATTGTTGTGATGCATAACTATAGCAACTGTCAAAATGAACATGTTATTATAGTTTCACTGATAATGTAACAACTTTCACCTCGTGTGTCTTTAATGCGGCTACAGTTTAACAGAGACTTAAACAAAGGAACCAGTTCATACTCTTAAAAACATGCACAAATACAAAACATACCTTATTATATGAGTGTTTAGAGAAGTTGATCTTTAGTTGGAGCGCTTCCTTTCATACAGCAGCATTGAATGAGTAAATCCAGTCATGCACAAACAAAAACCCTTCATAAAACATGACACACATCAGAAACTAAAGCATAAGAATACTTCCACAGCACCAGCAGACCAAACGCAACTCTGTATCTCACGTCCATGTGAGCAGAATGAGTGTATGAGACAGAGAGAGAGAGTGTGTGTGTGTGAATGTGTGTGTGTGTGAGAGAGTGTGTGTGTGTGAATGTGTGTGTGTGTGTGTGAGAGAGAGTGCGTGTGTGTCTGTGTGTGTGTGTGTGTGTGTGTGTGAGAGAGAGAGTGCGTGTGTGTCTGTGTGTGTGTGTGTGTGTGTGTGTGTGTGTGTGTGTGTGTGTGTGGAGTCAGCTGCTCTGACATCAGCTTCAAACCTCCAGCTGTGTCTTTATGCCATATGTTTCTCGGAAGCCACAAAGTTCTCACTTAATGCACGTTAACATTGTTATAATGATAATACGATCCCTTAAAACGACAGAAAGTTGTTAAAACACAAATAAGCGCATAACAAGATACTTTATTTTAAACCAGACAGCAGCGGGCTGATGATGACGAACTTTTGATGAATGACCTGATATGAAGAACATTTACGCGTCTTTGGTCGCATTATACTGTGTCTGAGCTTATGTTAAACATTTCAAGAGGTAACGTATTGATACTAAACACACACACGCAAAAAAACAAAACACCATTAATACAGCTCAAATCGCATGCAGTGTAAAGGTGAAGAGCGCAGCAGAGGAACAGCGGAACTCGGACAGTGTCGCGATCAAACACGCCGCTCGCGCTGATGAAACAATGTATCAAACACTGAATGGAAGTTCACATCAAAGCTCATACTCACTCTCTCTCTCTCACACACACACACACACAGACTGATGTGTCCTCAGATGTTCCGACGCGCTTTCATGGTGTGTGTCCAGATGTTGGTGTCTGTGTTTCTGTTCCTCGGCTGTATTTTCGAGCCCGGTGCGCATGAAACACTGCGCTGTGTGTGTATGTGTGTGTGTGTGTGTGTGTGTGTGTGTGTGCGTGTGTGTAAGCAGGTTGTTAATGGTCCAGTCTCGCGATAACACCAGTGTAATGTACTTCAGCACACACTCACACTGGGGCAGTAAGTAGCAGTGTTCACTTTAAAGACAGCTGTGTTTGAGTGTACTATTGGCAGTCTTTTAGTAAAGCATTTAGATTAATTAGTTTTTTTTTTTTTTTTTTTTTTTAATACAATAAACTTTTAAGTTACGTTTTAAAAAAAAAGATATAGATTTTTATAATATCAACCTTAATGCTTTATTCATTTATGGTTATGGGTTAATAAAAAAAAAAAAAAAAATAAAAACATACCATGCATTAAGGTAAAATTATTATTTTGTCCATCTTTTTTCCACTTAGGGTATACAGTATAAATTGTAATATCAGTCTTAATTGTTTATGCATTAGATTGTGGGTTCATTTTAAATCTATGCAACAAAAATTAATAATAAAAATGAAGTAAACTCAACCATGTCAGCTTTACAAAAACAAAAATCTGACCATAGTAACCATATGGGTGAGAAACCAAAAAGTTCCAAAATACCATAATTAATAAAATTGTTCTTACTACAGTTCATCATAAATCATAATGCAGGATTTTATTCAAACAGTGTTAGACATTTTTATTTTATTTAATTTCTGTTTTACCACTGTAAAAAAAAACAAACAAAAAAAAACTGTAAAATTTACGGTAAATTACCGGCAGCTCTGGTTGCCAAACATTTACCGTAAAAAACACGGGGACCATGTTTAAGACTTTACGGGATGTAATTTTGATGCCTGTATTTTTTACAGTTCATTACTGTTTATATTATTAAATGATATAAACTTGATACACTAACATTCTGAAACTTTAAAAATCTGCTTTTCACTTTATAAAAAAATAAATACCTAATTTTCATTAAGAGTGACCTTTCCAGGAGCAATAATTAATACAAAAATAATTAATAAACATGTAGACACAAACACAAAACACCATCAGGATAACACAAGTGAAATAATGCAATAACACATAAAATATAACACAGAAAAAAAGAACATAACTGCTATTAAAAATATTAAAAATAAGAAGAAACATAACTAATCCGAAAACAATTAAAGAGAAATGTGATGTTTCACGCAGGGAATTCTGGGTACGCCTGATTATTTATTTTTTTACTGTAATTTTAACAATAATTTACAGTAAAAAGTACATGTACTCTCTTGTTAAACATAATATAAATTTTAACTGTTAATTATACAGTAAAATTATACTTTTTACATCTAAAAAAAATTACTTTTACAAAATTTTACCGTAAAATTACATGTATTGTCTTGTTAAATTTATTATAATTTTTTACCGTATATTTAATGTAACTACCCGTTAACCAATTAAAGTTTTTTTTTTTTTTACTGTTAAAATTACAGACATTTTTTACAGTGCAGTTGTGGCTGATATTACAATAACACTAACGATAGTAGTTTGGTGGACAGATTACTCTGGTGCATTTTTGAGAAAGATGTTATTTATATATATATACAGTATATTATCTGCTTCTATCTGATTTTAAAAAGGTAAGGAAGCGGTCTCCAAAGGATGAGCTTGATGTCACCCCTGAAATTTGAGTTTGACCGTGTGTGTACAAGATTTCTATTCTAGTTTATTTCAAAAAACAAACAAAAAAACAATCCACAGATATCTTCATAAACTGTGTTTCAGTTAAGTCAGATATCAGGTGTCTTTTAAATACGATGTGCTGAATACACAAGGTCCGAAAAAAGCTGAGACATTTACAAAGACAAAGTAAAGAGGAACTTTAAACTAAAGATCATCAATATTAAGGACCATTCTCTTTCTCCAGATAATTAAGTGTTTGTAGAGACACTTTTCGAGAAGTTAGATTGAAGAGTCCAAGTTGCGACTGTCCCTACAAACCCGTCCAGCCTAAATGCATTCCCCTCATTCAGTACATTTAAGTGTATAATTAGAGGGCTTTTGAGACTCTTCCCCCTCCGTCTGTGGCCATTGTTGCGAGCACCGATGTGTTGTGTGCTCACAGAGAGTTCATCTCAGTAGATTACTACTTTTCAATATACTTTACAACTTGCTTATGTAGTAGCACTCTTGATAAAAGCATCTGCTAATTGAATACATGTAAATGGGATTGAAATAAAAACAAGCTTGTACAGATATTACAGAAGCATGCAACAGTTTTCACACATTTTGTAAAGCTGCAGAGTAACATAGTTACATGGCTATTTTAGGATTTGTGTTCAATATGAACAGTCAAACTGTTGTCGATCCTTCAAGCGCTCTGCAGACGTGAGAAGGGATCTGCAGCTGTTAAGCATGTGTCCTCTGCAACTGTTTGGGTCACCTTTTACCCAAGCTCCAGCTGTCGAATGCTTGAAAGGGCCATTTAAAGCCTCTCTAAAGGGCTGGCCTTTACAATACTCTGGGTTTTGTATTTCTCTTGTACTAGTTATAATGCAGATCTAAGTAAAAGGGGGCTGAGTTTTCCCACTAGAGATGCCAAACTAGTTTATTCATGAAACATATTTTATATACAGTATGTTATTTGTAAAACAGGACAGAAAAATCATGCAATCTCTTTAATATCACAGTTGTTTCTGTTATGATGAAATGGAAAGCAAATGAAGATGTTTGTTAAAGTCTTCTGCTTCTCAGATGTTTTTCCAGTTATTTCACGTGTGTCTCCTCTTTAGAGTTTCAGAGAGAGTTTCTCAAACTGTGCTCAGATTTACCAAGATACCAAAGTAAGCAA